>NC_052114.1:6115212-6131020 GCF_012273895.1 Zerene cesonia
ATGTAAATTATTCAGCGTTTGTGCAAGTTGAAATTAATTTCGACGTACAAATATTGCATCGTGATTTTATACTCTGTCTATTAATTGTTGTAGTAACTGACAAAATAATAAATATTAATATTAAACTGTTGCAAAAAAAAAAACTGTTTAAATATCTCTAGTTATTGTATGTAAATAATTATACCATTAAAGCCTCCTATGGCAACGAAATCACGACAAAACCTGCGATATTAATACGCTATAAAAAGAATATAAAAGTGCCATAAAACTTATATATACGACCCATATCTTACGCTTTATTGTATGGCGATGGTTTGGTTAGTACTTTTGCACAAATATATAAAAGAGATGTCGTTTTTTTTTTAATTTTTTGTTTACCAGTAAAGCTGTAACTACACGAATATGAATTATATTTTTTTTTGTGCTTAAACCTCAGAAACCTAATATCCTGCTATAACTATAATGCAATATTCGCGTGTTACATTTTGCTATTCATCATTATCCGGCGAAAAGAAATATAAGAGCCTCATGAACCTTCCAAGATTTAATAAATTCTAGCGTTCTTTCCTTATTTCATTCGAGCAAATATTTAATAAAACTACATGTTCTTCTATCACAGTTTTTAATTAATATTGTTTCAATAAAATGTTCTTAAACGAACCCATATACCCTGGCCTATATGGTGTCTGATGGATTTAAAGTATAATGTTAATAGTGTAATGTAAAAAAAAAGTTTTGAAAAATATTCAAATAAACTATCATTAAATCATTATCAAAACCATACAGCGATGACTCGTCTTAGGATTATTTTACATATATCCGCACCGGGTCGTTTAATTTAACGCATTTTCAAAATATATAAGTTTTCTAGTAAGTATTGTGAAATTTTAACTATTTCTTAGTAGTATAAAGATACTTTAAACCGATTATGTCCCATTATACGTAATAAAAGAGTCTTCTATATAATTTAGGTGCACGACTTCTATAGTAATAGTTTAACGTTAATCAGTGAAATAAAGTATTATTTGATTTATAAATGCATAACGATAATGGTACAATATTAATTGGAGATTCCAAAATTGGGTCAATGGCATTTTAATTGTCGTTCATTAAAAGCCTTCATTAAAACAACATTACTACAAACTTCCACATTAATATAAAATTTATATGTTAAAATTAAATTGTCTTTTACAATATCGAAGTATTTGTACTCCATTTCATTTTCGTCCTCCGCCCTACATACCCATTTAAACACAGACTCGTTTCCTGTCTACTGACACAATTTTTTTTGTCTATTCAAACCCTCGCTTTGTATATTTAAAAAGCACTTCGATAAATGAAGGGTTTCATGTTAGCAAATTGTATTTAAATATACTTACAGATGAATGTGACAAATCCGAAGATACAGCTATCGCGTGCGAGCACTGGTTACGCGTATACGGGTAGGGAAGTAAGTAAATGGGGGTGCCTTTTGTGAAACTGAAGTGAAAATCGGCGGGACGGCGCACGCCACCGGGCTTATTGATTTTGGGTGGGAACATTTCCCGGCACGCCATCTGTCCTGCCCGCTCACGTGCCGAACTAAATTACATAGTTGTACGTGACTGAAATTAGATGGCGCAATTTCGGCTTTTCATTTTATTCTCTGACCAAGTAGCAAATTGCTTTTTAGTAGTACATATAGTATAACGCGAGTTTTTAGATTCGTAAGCCATGGGTCAGTCGCCTCTTCTAACTTCTTTTATTAGGTACTAAATTCCACAATTTTCGAATAAGATAAGAATTACCATAACTGATTTAACTTTTGAATTATCTGTACCTATTTAAGATCATACCTTAAGGGAAATTTGCATTTATAATCTGTTTCTGTTAGGACAAAGAATTTTTGTTTGCAAATATCTTTGTAAGCATGCAATGCTCAAATAAAGAAGTAAAAATCTAATGAAATACAGAACAAGAGGAACATAATAATTATCATTATCTGCAATCCATATTGATTCCCACTGAAATAGACCAATTTTTGTATGTAGTTTTGTCTTTGATAACGATTTTAAATTTTTATTATACGGAATATAGATTATATTTTTGATATTTTATTCATTTTTCCAAAATGTCGAAGTATTTTTATTATAAAATATAGAAAAATGAGGTAATTATTTAATAGCATGTAGGTCAGTGAACGAAGTAAACAGATGTATATCAGATGTCCCATACCCCACTAGGGGCCACGGGACTTCACTTATGTAGGTCAGTGATAATTAATAATTATAAAACGTGCAATAGGCTTGGCCGTTTATCTAAGCACTAGCTGTGTTTGTTAACGATCTGACTCATTGGCTATAATCGCAAAGATCTAAGAATACTTAAACATCTTTAGGCGGTTAAATACTAAACTTGATGATTGGAAGAAATACGAAAAACTTAATAAACAATATTTGGTTTCGCACTTAAAGACACGTTTTCAAGAGTAAGATGCAAGTCTATAACATCGAATCTGCTGTAAAAACCTTCCAGCAATACAAAAATAGCACCTAATGAAATTCAAAATAAAAATAAACATTATTTCGAAGGATTCGCCGGTGCTCTACACCTCTACCTGTTAGCGTGTATGTGTGAGTACGATCTTAATATGCGGGCTAAAGTGCGTGTGTGGGCGTATGTTGTAATGCCTGCCTGCTCGCCAACGCAACTGTGCTTACAGAGCCTTCGTTCACACTATAATAATTATTTATTATTCTTTTTCCATTTTTTTACATTTCTCATTAAGTTACATCAGTGAAAATTTTTTATAGGTAAAAACTTTAAAAGCTTGTTTACGAGACTAATAATGGGTATTTGAATTACGCATTCGTAGATTTTGATACAAACAGAAGTAAATATTGTGTGCTTAAATATCTAGATACGAATTTAAACTTTTATAGTTCTTCACATAATATATTGTTTCTATGTAAGAAGTATATAATCTGGTAGTAAGAATGATTTCTTATAATGTTACATCTTTCTAGACATAACTATTAAATTATACCAAAAAGCACAATTTTCTTAACAAAGGGACGCACTCAGAAAAGAACTCCAAGTTCATATGCAAACAATAGACGCCGACGTTAGCGCTGTTGTGGACACAGCCGCTCACCGAAAGTAAGTTTGTTGGTCTCGTAACTTAGCGTGCAGGCCACAGACTACTCTGACAAAGGTATCAAGAGGCAGTGTCGCTCCACCCCGCGCCCAGAACGGCCGCCATGTCGCGGTGAGGTTCGCGTGTTAACTCCAACAGTGACTAATAATTGTGAAACATGGTGTGCCTCATTTGGACTTGTATCTTCGCCGGCTTACTGCTGGCGACAGCAAACGCTCAGGTAATACATAATAGTTGCGACTAATTTACACGCGTTCATGCACCGAACCTTGGGAACAGATGATCTCATTGACGGATTGTAGTGTAATATTGTTTACCATTAAATTGCCGCTCTTTTAGAATTAACTCCACTTAACTCATCTAATTATGAAATAATTAATATGCCAAGCATCGCAATAGCGTTTATTAAAAACGATTTTTTTCTCAAATATGAGATTGATTTATCGAACTATATAAAATTTCTTGTAATGTATAATATCTCGTTATTATTAACCACATACAACGGATCTTGTGCCATATAGCGTAAAAAACATTTATATTGCTTTTTGCGACGTAAATGAATTAACTTATAAGAAATATTTAACAAAATTCATAAGCAAGATAGCATTTCAAGATTCTAAACCGGTATACTGTCTGGACGTTTTCCATGGTTTTTGTTAGTCGCTAACAAACAAACCTATAAAGTTATAACGCAGTTTTCGTAGAAACTGCTTTCTTTATCTGCAAGTTTAAAAATATAATGTATGCATGTCGACCATTTGCTTTTTTATACTAGGGAAAGTTAAGGGTAGTAGTGCGTAAAGCGTAACAAATGAATACAATGTTAATGATAATAATTTGACCTTTCCTTATACGATATGTTTACTTGAAGATGCGAATTAACACAATACACACGCTACGAGATATGCAATACATGTAATACTACGTAATCATGCTTAACCCAGATTCGTTTCGCAGATGGTGGTAACGCACTCATTCATAAAACAACATTTATCATTCAAGCCCGCTATTTACATATTTAAATTTAATGTTATGTATCTATTTTTAATTTATTGTTAATTTTTCATAACGTTACAATGATAATATACGCGAATAATGAAATAAAAATAGTCAACATTACGTAATTGATAAAGAATTAAGAAGGTCTTGTTTAATATTTACGTGGTACGCAAATACGTTATGTCAATATCCTATGACACGATATACTATGACACAGCTGTATAAATTCTTAAACCACGACACTCCTCTCTGGTTGGTTTAATTACTATATTTCCTTATAGATGGCGCATGAAAAGGAGTTTATTTTGAAAGGATTTTACTTTTTAAACTACTTTTAGTTTAATTTGACAGACTTTAAAAATGTTTCTTATAAAAAGATATCATAGTTAAGCTGAATTAGATCATAATATTGAGTTAAGCAATACCTTATAAGGGTCAGAAATATTGCCAATGCCGCTAAAGACGGTGTGTTGGCTGCAAGGCTGCGGCGCCTACGCATGTACTCATAAATATGCTCCTGCCATTGAGTTCGTTAGCAAACTAACTGAATATTAAACATTATCTGTGTTTAAAACCTCTACCGTTATTCAATCGTATAAAACCTTCGTAAAATATTTATTTACCTGTGTAATTAGTATACATACTCTACCTTTATTAAAATCAACATGGGATAACTTTCGATTCAATTTTGTTATAAAATTGTAGTTTAAACCCAGTTATGTTCGTACTCGATTAAAATTCCTTTAATTTTGACTTCACTTCTGATTTATACACTGCGTATTTAATATTTATTATATATATATCTACACATTACGATCATATAAAATAAGTGTCTCGAAGAAAAGTTACATCAAACACAATTTCAAAAAATTAATATTCAATTGTGTTCGAGTCGTTCATTTTAAACTCAAAGCCAGGGGCGGTTTAACCTATAGTGCAGGAAGGGCGCCGCAGCGTTCCCTGAGTCGTAGACTGAGAAGACGCTCCCTGAGACTGTAATGTAATGTTTACAAGATAAATAAGAGTTTAATAAACGCTCAAAGCACTTTTTATCATCTATTACTTCAAAACTACGAGCGTGTGCTAGAGGATAGACTATTCAAACTTTGATTTAATGTAGTCATTAGGAACATTTGAATTTTGATTATTCATATTACTAACCTTATTAAGATAAGATTATGGCACTACTTATACTTTTGAAAATAAATTATTGGACTCATACTAGAACACAGATAATATATTATATTTTGAAAAATTAAACGTACAAGTATTCGGAAATTTGGTATAGATTATTATAAAGGCATTGTAGGTTTATTTAGTAACTGAACATTTATTTTTTGTGTATACGGCCAGTGATTCGGTCTTAAACATATATTATTAATGTTCAATTGATAAACAAAAAAAAACTTATTCCGAGTACTATCATTCATAGAACCTAACCGTGAGTCAAGTCTTATTGACTCACATTGCATACTTAGTAGGTGGAACTGCCTTTACAATGAATCAGTACATATGTCTGACTTTTAATAACAAATACCAACCGCTTTATTAAGAATTCATGTTTATATGCGATCGGAAATGCGAAAATAATTGAGTTGTTATTTTTAATTACGTCCGCTAACTTTGGACACGGCTGATTGGATCAGTCTTTTCCGTAATATTTCTGTAAAATAGTATTCATATCTTTTCCATTGTAAACAAGAGAACGCTTTTAATTTCTTAATTTTGTTAGCTCCAATCGGGAATCGAATCCAGGTCCCCTCGGTTCTACGCTCACGCGTTAACCACTGTACCAAGGAGGCAGTCAAAATTATACTATTGTACAGTTATTTTAAAAATAAGTAATGAATAGCTATGTTATATATATTAATAACCATATAATTTACCTAAATCATGTGGTTATTAATTATGTTACAATTAAAGTAAGTAACCTTAACGATTGGGTAATATTTTATGCTAGTGGTAATTTAATATATACATACTTAATTAAATAAAATTAATTAAAATTACTACTTCAGGGTCTATAAATAATAATAAGTTGAAAAATCAGGATTTAAATATCATTATAACAACAAAATTTAATGCACACAATTTTTGGCCTTTACACATCAGCGCACAGGTCAGGGTCATTAAAGTATTCTTTAATGTCCAAAGAAAATACGCACATGGCGTAAGCGTTTATTTAAATTACTAGAGATAGATAATTATAATAATTTTACGTGTTATTTAGTAAGTTTTCATTTTGTTAGTTAATGTTCATATGGAAACTAATTGGTATCTATGACTTCTAATTGATCGTCCCAGTGAATTGTTAAAGTACATCACTTAAGCTAATATTTTTAGTTAAACACAGATCCATCATATGCACATACAATAAATTGATGTGTGCAAATAAGATTGCATTATGCAAAGTGGCATCTAATACGGGTATAACGTACAGCCAGCTGCATTTACTTCACAGATTTCCTGCTGTTAAGAACGAATGAAACGCTCTGATTGTTACGAGTCGATCGTGCAATGATAACTAGCACTACGGAAATAGCGAAGTTGCACCTCGAGTAACTCTTTATTATGTTAAAAGTAACATCATCCTTTGCTATCAGATGTTTCGCAATTCGTCGGCTCACAAGGACAACAATAACATTAGCTGCAACAATCGTTGGGGTCATCATCGTATCATAATGGAGCAGTTAAATTGATAGTAATTTCCGAGATTATAAATTTTAAGGAGCATTAAAGTAGCTGTATTAGTTGAAATGTTTTAACAAGGCTGCGTTTTAGAATTATATGCACGAATCTGATGTAAATATAACATATATAAAAGGAAAACGTTGCCATTTATTTGAATAATTAAAAAACCGTCTTTGTAATTGTAAAAAAAATTGTCTTTGAGAATCTTAAATTTCTTAGATCACTTATTAAAACCTCGCCTACACACGTGGCACTTATTCGAATACATGTGGAATAAACGAGCCCGTGGAAAAGAAAACAAAATATACATTATCTTATACAGAAAAGAATGAAACGAATCCATATACATAATATAAATAACTCACATCTGTAAAAACCTTTTTCTATTTATAATATTGTTATTCTTTAACTCGCGACGTAATGTTAAGCCTAGTTAAATATATTTTTACATATACGTATACCAATAAGAACGTTTACCTTTGTTTCCTCATCCAGAACCGATGGCTTACCTCATACCATAGCCAAAGTAGCATTGTACAAGGTGAAGTATCTGATTTGCAGGCATGACTGTAACTCATTGTGTGCATTTGACATGTTAAACACAAGACAACCTTGACAAATTAAGTGTTATCCTAATCGCTATTAGTCCAAATTGAAAAAATACGAACACAATTGTATAAAATCAAAATAAATACATCATATGCAAATATTTTTGACTTATTTTAAGTATGGTACTTGATTTAAGTAAGTATAGATGTATATAAAATTTGTCTAGGCTCATAAAATGAGAAAGCAAGAGCAAGCTCTTCGGAAACATGAAAGTTTAAATTGTATTATATTTACATCATCGTCATCATCATCATTAGTTTATATAATAATTTCCCACTGTAGGAACAAGGCTCCTTTGGCCATAATCCACCACGCTGGCGATGTGCAGATATGCTGGTTGGCACATGTCAGATGTCTGCGAACTATTGATTCTTCAATATGTCGGATTCCTCATTTTTTATTTACCAGCAGTTTTCCAACAGTGGTGACATGACAAATGTGCAGATAAGTTGAAAAATCATTTTATTTGCTGTTCACTCGTCTTGTCTCGAACCCCCGATTTTTCGCTCCGTTCGAGGTTCTAAGCATTGAGCCACCACTGCTATCCAATTATTTACGCCAAGCATCAATTGGCCTACAACTTACAAGTGACGAAAGACATACGATTAGCGACGCCTATCGGTATATTCATGTAATAAGCCTGCGCGCTAATCATGTCAAATGACTTCCTATTCATTCACATAGAGCTTCGCAATTCTAGCAATATTATATCTATGGGAAGTAACAAATTAGAGACAACAATAAACACATGAACAGTTTGCTTTAAATCGTCTGTAATAAAGCATGATTGTCATTCGGAATCTATCGCGATTGTGTTTATTTTCACATAATTACCTTTCTAAGTCTTCCGCTATGATTTAATAACATTGAAAGCTGGCGAATGCGACTTATTGAAAGCTTGCGAAGATAAGAAATAAATACGATATTGTTTTGCAGATTTCTATAATCTTCTATTACGCCCAATGGTATATAACGTAAATTGCCGTAAATAATGGGGCCATTCGAACCGGTTGGTCCACTGGTTACATCAACCACGATACATATTGGGATAAAGATCTTTCGACTTATGTAATGTTTCTAAATGGGTACAGGTTACACGATATTATGCGAACATGTTTGCGGTGACAACAATGTTAATAATATAACAATTGTTTGAAAATAAGATTTAAAGATACGTTATGTGATGTTGGCTACACGAAAACTAGTTCACAGATATCAAACGCCCTAGGACAAAATGTAACCACATTTTGAATATATTTAGTAACTTAGGCCTCGCCATTCAAGGTTGTGAATTTAAATTTTAATGTAAATCTAATAAATAAAGCTTTTAAAGTTTGACTCGAATATTTTAATCAACATTGTTTTTTTTAAATAAACTTTATTCTATTCAATTCTATTCTATTCTATTCTATTTTGTTCTATTCTAATAGAAGAGACAAAACGGGCGTGGAAAAAATTAATCATTTTTTCAATTTACTTGCACTTTATCCTCATCGCTAGCACCAATTGTAGAAGAAAGACCATCGCAAACGCTAGAAACCAAAAAAGGTCGAGGACTTGTGACAGCTGCCAACCCACACACTTATAAAGATAATCGTAGTACTCATGGTAAACACTTGTATAGCAAAAGTTGATGAAAGGTATATGATATATCTAATGTAAATATATCTAATGTTGTAAAATCTTCATCAACTTATTACCTACGTATTTAAGCTTTATTAACAAACATAACCACAATATATTTGGTAGTTTAAGTGGCCTAATGAATTGAGTGTTTATTGCCCCAAAATACGCTTAATAACTTCAACACAATATTGGAGTGTAACTGTAAAATAACAAAACAATCTATGTGCTTTAACATTGAATGAAAAGAATGTCGGCCGTTACAATTACCCATTTCGAAATTACTAGAGATCTTCATAACGGATTCAACCTTTATCGGCTTTCCGGAAATCTTCCAATAATTATATTTCACTCAATCCTTAATGCAAGAGATGTACTTTCCTATCGAAATAGGCTATGTAACTGAGATGACTATCGTTGAAAGTAATCTTGTAACGTAGATTTAATGTACTGCTACATTATATCATAATGGGATTAGTACAATTATTTTAAGTATAGATTGTTACTATAATTATGATTTTGGCATTTTCAACCTTCTTTTAAAGAACTTGTAATATGATACATTTCTCTATTAGCTCATTAGTACACAATATACAATTACATTAATAAATAAGTGAGTAATAGTATCCTAAAACAATGTTAATATCCAGTTTCACGTTAAATAAATGAACATGCCTTGACCGAAAAATCTTTAATAACTTTTAACAATTTAAAGTGTTGAAAGTTCAAAGAATATTCAACAATACCAACAAGTCGTCAAGCAGCGAAGTGGTCAAGCGTGCGTTGACCTCAACCCTATGCATGCCAGTACATTCCCATATATTGACAATCCGTCGCAATCTTAGCCGCAGTACATATTATTAAAGCACTAAGACTTATCTCGAATTCTATTCAAAAGTGAACGGACATTGGCTTCTAGGAATTGTTGTGGTCGCAATAATGTAATGCAGCGAGATTTAACTATTATTTTCAACTGACTTCAAAAAAGGAGGAGGTTATCGATTCTACTTTATATTTGTGTTAGTTACCAAATAGCTTTTTCTGGGTGAACCGATTTTTATGATTCTTTTTTTTTTTAATTATAAGCTGGTGCCTGTTATGTGGTTCCATTTAAATTTTTCTAGTTCTGACAATTTAAAGGCTATTTAGTTTTTTCTTAAAAATCTCTAACTTTTATTTTAGTTAATTGTTTGTGTTTATTCACGCGAAATAATCACTAATGCAATAAATACACGTTTCAAAATAAATTCATTATTATACATAATATAATGTATTTGAAACAATAAAGTATTCATACCATTGATAAGATCCAAGCCTCCGTCCATACGTCATATTGAGGTTTTTACAGTTGAGTAAAACAATATCTATAGAAGGACATACTAACACAGACATACTTGGAAATATTACGGTATTTTTGAACACCATACGTGGAAAGATAATGATAGCTCTCCGATAATCCTAGGCAGATATCAGAGTAGGTCGGGCAGATAGAATCGTGAGCGCCGGTCACCCAGGACATGACCCTAGAATTGGACGTAAACCAGCTAAAATCTGAAGGAGATATATTTGTTTAGTTATGTGAATTTAATGCTCCCTACTGCGATAAAGCTACTTAAAGACTATCAAATATTAATAAAAACAACGTTTAGGTGAGTAAAATATACCTATTCAGAATAGTTTTGTTATCACCTTGTTATGTGAATTGTTATAAATAATTATTTAAAATTTCAATTCAAATGTAGGCAAAAATCATTTATGTTATACCAGAAAATTCAATCTGCTAATCAAATCTCTCCCAAACCGGTTCAATCGTTTAACGTGAACGAGCAATTTTGAGATACATATCAGCAGTTGCAAGAAGAACAGATACCTTATATCTCTTAAATTTCAAAAATTTTTAAATGTATGCAATTTTTAAATATTCCAAATATTAAAAAAAAAGATGATTAGGTGGAAATGGAATTCACTTGCAATGCTGTAAATGAAGATATTGAAAAAAAGAGTGATGTAATAAGGTTCTGAGTTAAACTCGAAATTTGACAAGGTTTTTCTTTTCAATAGCCTGATCAAGTAGTCATATTCGTTACTAGGGGTCCGCCCCGGCTTCGCCTGTGGTACATATATAGCCATATATAGCCTTCCTCAATAAATGGGCTATCTAACACTGAAAGAATTTTTCAAAACGGACCAGTAGTTCCTGGGATAAGTGCGTTCAAACAAACAAACAAAGAAACAAACTCTTCAGCTTTTGATATTGGTATAGATTGAAGTCATTTAGCGTTCTATATTTGGACTAACAAGAAAGTTTTCAAATACATTGAATTTTAGTAATCGACTCAAGGACCCTCTCTCTTATTGCTCTTGTGTACACGACCCTCGGCCATGGTATTCGTGTTTAGGTTACAATGATCAATTATTTAATAGAAATAAATTAATTCACTGTAACTATTCATTATAATTATTGTACTTATTTTTCACACCAGATATACATTCGGACTCTTGTCCATTAAATATTAATAAACTTACAGATGAATTAACATAATACCTGAACGTGTGTTAAAAAATATGAACAACATTTTTCCGATCTAAGATTTTAACATCCTTCGAAATGACGATGTTTTTGAATTTATCAATAGTGTGTATTCATTTTAATATTATGCAAAACTTGAATTATTCAATTATACGTTTCAGAATTCAGAAAGCAGTGGAGACTTCTCGCCTGTCGTGACCGCAACATGCAAAAGTGGAGTTATGTCAATTCGAATCAACTTCACCCAACCTTTCAATGGGGTCGCACACGCCCGAGAGTATAGGTAATACGAACCATAATTGTACAGTTTTTAATAATTTAAACATATAGTTTTAATACGTATATATGTAAATACACAACAAAAGAAAATGATTTTTTTTTATTTTTTATAGTCGGAAAAAGAACAATACATGAATATGATAACAAACTAAAATACCTATTTGACAATATTTACTTAAAAAAGATTACGAAGCTAATATGAATAATATATCCATTTATGAATAACTTATGCAATAAAATCTCATGATTTTTGTAGAAATCCTGTGTTAGATTTTATTATTGTGTCATAAGTATATTAAAGTATTATGTTATTTTACTAAAGGACTCCTCCATGTATGGCGATGGGCAACGGGAGCGAATCGCTAAACTTCGACATAAACCTCAACGCTGTAAAAGGCTCACCAGATTATTGTGGAGTGTACTGGAATAATGTAAGTAACAGATGCTTTAGAAACGAAAAACGTTATTATATATTACTAAAAGACGCAACAAACAAAAATAAAAGCACTTACTTTACAAGATCTAATTTTTTTTAACTTTAGACTTTTCATGATTATGGGTAATGTAAGAATCCCATTCGTACCACGAGCAGTCAAGAATAATACAGATCACCTGATCCGACAACGCATCCAAATGAAATAACATAACATAGACGTGCTTATCTGCATTTTATTTATAACATGATTGTAATTTACATAACTGCTAATACACAATGGAAAAAATATCCACAATACACTATACGTGATAAATTTTAAACAGATATTAAAATGCGTCACTCATACAGCCTTGAATAGCCATTAAAATGCACTCTATCGCTTTATATTCATTCCCTACGAATAGGTTTATGGATATATACGTAGATAAATAAGTAGATACTAAGATTTACAATCAGATTTTCAAAATGAAGCTACACAGTATGTAATGTTCTTACAACAAGAAGTAAAACCAGTGCTTACAAACTGCACTATCCGTAAGATGAATTTGTGAATCAGTGAGGTACCTTCAGAATAAAAACTAGGTACACGTCATCAATCATTATATAAAACTTATTTAATATACATAAATATATAATAATTGATCAAAATTCCAGCGCACCGACGAGCGCTCGCTACCTCTTGCAGTCCGAGTGCACAGAACATTAGAGCTTGCAGATGACAAATTCTACGTCATCACGTGCGGCAAGGCCGGCTTCAGAAACGCAAGGTAAACAGTATTATATACAGTACAGGTTATTTGACATTTTTACCTTGTAATTTTAATTCCAGCTTATCATTAGCGCTGCTAAATGGCACACGCTATCCCCGACATTCTACAAATAGTATCCACATTGACGTCACTTTAATCATTAAGTTGTTAGAGTTTTTCCCACTAGATAGAATTGAATATTTACAAATGTACATACATCATATTTATCAACCGACGCAGTTGTGATGAATAACAGATTCATAGTCCACAAGGCGAAGTCTATCCGCAGTACATAATGAATAATAAATCCAGTCAGTAAAACTTAAAGAGTTCAATTTTAAATTGCATTTTCTAATTGATCAGTCATTTCATTAATCGAATTTGTAGAACGCTAACTGTATTTAAAAAAAAGATTAGTTATCACATAACTGAAGATTGTAGGTATAATATATGTCACCGTAAGATTGTAAACATCGTTATATTACAATCTATCTAGTAAGATTGTAAACTATCGATAGATTGTGAACGTATCATTATGATTGCAATTAAACGCATAATTTTTCGCTTGATTGTAATCTATCGATGGGAAGCGGTCAAATTGTGAACCGGCGTAGGACAGAATGCAACTCGCGCTCTGATTGGTTGCACGGTATGTGCCCCCGTCACCCACGCCATATTTGTTTGTTATTTCGTTAGTTGTCGAATCTAAACAATTATGTTTTCGTGATTATAAATTGATTTTGTCTTGAAAATAACTTATATCTTTCGAATAACTTATATAAAACTGTTGTGAACCTAAAAAATTATTTTAACCCAAGAAAAGCAGTTTGAATGACATATCAACGAATTAGTGTTTGTTTCGCAACATAACCTAAATTACATGAATCGTTCGTGTTTTAATATTTTGATGCTTGTGAACTTAAGTGATCTCATTAAATAACAATGCGACCGACCAATCAGGAAGGATTTGCAGATAGTTGACAATTTGACGCGGGACAGATTGTAATTTAACGGTTTCACTTCAGTAGATTACAATATAGCGAAGAATAATGAGTCAAATTGCAATCATAATGATACGGTTCACAATCTATCGATAGTTTACAATCTTGCTAGATAGATTGTAATCTAACGATCTTTACAATCTAACGGTGACATATACAACTGGCAAGCTACTACTGCTATACATCATATTTTATCTCAATCATTTTTTGTTTCTACAAGTGCAATTTTTCTCATTTTTTAAATTTAATTTGCAGAAACGAAACGTCCCTTGTATCGCTACGATTGTTGAATTCTGAGGGACGCAAAGTATTAAATGCAGCTTATGGAATGCCTTACACCCTTCGAGCTGAAATGAGTAAACCTGACGGTAAGCACTTCTATTTCCATAATTTATTTAAGAATTAAACAACACAGGATTTTAAATAATGCTTGATATTGAAGTTTAATAAATTGTTTCATTATTTTCAGGGACTCATGGAATTCGTATGAAGAGCTGTTTTGCTTTCAATATGCGCAACAATACTGTAGATCTTCTAGATAAAAGAGGGTAAGGAACTTATTCCTTTATTTATACAATAACTTCCATTAAGGAACCCATTTATAACAATAATTATATTCTATGCATACTACAAATGGTATTATCATACTATACTGAACTAATCAAACTTTTCCAGGTGTCCTGTAAAGCAGCAGTCTTTAGTCACAAAATCGGATGCAAATAGTGCTGAGTTGGCTATTGCCTCCATGTTTAGATTTTCGGATTCGTCGCAAATAAATCTGCAATGTGACATAGGTATTTGCAAAGGTATGCAATTTAAAACTAGATAACAATTAGTATTTATTAGATGAGGAGCGACGTAACCATATATAAATGGTTAATGTTTTAAGTGTGTTATAACAATTCAAAAGTGGTTCTATAAGAAGTCTACTTGAGTAAATAAATGTTTGAGTTTGAGTTTAAAGAAGTATGATAACTGTTATTAAATACCTACGGGTAGTTGTTTGTTACTAACTTATTTTAATTAACATTACATTTGGACTTTGGATAGCCAAAGGTCAAGCGTCGCCACGATAGGTTGACGTAGGTTAAAATTCCGCCCAACGATCATTTTAGTTCATTTAAGAATGTTGTAATATTAATTTATAACACCTTTTAGAGCTACAAACCTAGAAACATTAATTAAAAGAAGGTATATTATGAAATGATTAATAAGAAAAAGTTAAATTTTTCAGGCACATGTGCAACAGTGGACTGTTCCATTGATGGTGGAGCTGAACCAACAGATGAGGAAGGCACAGTCACAGCTTCGACCGGAGTATTCGTCCTCGATCCAAATGATAGTGCAGGTACCTATGTTTCCTAATATTCTTTTTTATTTTATTTGTACGTTGCCATTGTCACGACTAGACTGGATAATTAATATCATATCGTTGTTAATTTAAATCCATTATAAATCTTTATATTTTCAACACGGTTCTATGAAAGTATTTGCATGTTATCAAAAAAAGTAAAATAGCAGACAAAAAATCCGTCATCACCTGAGAGATAGTCGAACCGAAAACCGAAACAAACCGATTGCATAGTGTGAAAGTGTGAATTTTATGGAATCAAATTCTCTAACTCATTATAAGTCTTGTTATATGTTAAGAATATGTGCCCAAGCTAACGCAAAAAGTAAGCTTGCAACCAGAAATAAGTTATAAGCTTTTATGACAAATGCATTCGTCTTTAGTTGCAGCGCTCGCATGCGTGG
>NC_052114.1:6132020-6182556 GCF_012273895.1 Zerene cesonia
GAATTAATCCAATCAATATACCTACATCGTTTTTTAATCATTCAATAGAAGTCATATGTGAATTAATATGTGAAATAATACATGTATATTATTGTAACTAACATTCAAACTCATTTTGTGATCACGGCATGTGTTAGATCATTGCACAAAATTCCCATTTATAATATTTAAGGCCGTAGTTTACCAATTAGCTACATCCAGATGTACCTAGTCTGTGGAGTGAGGAGATTCCAACGGAGCTACCTTGATTATATGGATAGCTGGTGTAATAGTCATATTCATTTACGCACAGGTAATAGAGAAGGACCCGTCAGTTGTAGAGGACTATGACCCTTATCGCAGCTGGCACGGAAGCCAGTATGGCAGTCGGTATCCCTCCTCTACCATACATTCTGCGAGGTAACACTCATATAACATTCATTTTATTGTTGTGTGTTTAAATTATTATATGTAATAATTAACGTGATATCTTTATTACATCTGAATTCTGAAATCAATGTAAATGTGTCGGTTATATACAAAACAAAATAAGTTTCTTTTTTTAAAGTATGCCATTATGTCATTATCAGCCAAATTCAATTATAAATTTTCAAAGATGTTTGGGAATTCAAATGTATGCCTAATATTATGTGTGGACGAAAAAATTTGTTAATTTTATTTAATATTTTATCAACTGTTATGTAATTTGTATAAACCCCACAATTCATTTTATCACATTGTTCCTGTTACGCTTTCTATCTGTTGTTTAAGAATATTAAAGCACTTTAATGTTGTAAATAATTATTTAATTAAAATATACTATAACACATACTACTACATGCTTAAAACTTTTAATAACGTTATATTTCTTTTTCAGATCGGTATCTGATAATAGCGACCACTATGCGATAGTTCAATCGCGCCCGGGCAGTCGACACTCTGGCATGCATCGCAGTAGACATTAAAAAATCTACTGATTCAATATTAAAATGAAATTTAGGTAATGCGACCTCAGTCTTGTACATATCTCGGGACCAACTAATATTCTGTGATCAAATCTTCAATTCATATGCAATGTAAATTGCATACCTTCTTGTCATTTCAGTAAATGTGCCATTATATAATCATACTTATACACGAAAAGAAACTTCTTATTTCACTATTAAATAAGACTTCTACAGCACAACGAACCGAATACTGTTAGATTTAAGAACGAAATAACAAACTATTATCTATAAATATTCGATATTCTTTAATACGTGACATGGTAAATTAATAAATTACCAAACATAACATCAAATCAATTGATACTATAAATAATTCTTATAATGAGAAGTTTTGGCTACTATTTACAGTAACGAGTGAACTGAAAGCACCTTTTCTGAAATATTTAAAATCCAAATTTCCATTTATTAGAAATTAAGGCCAAGATCGGGCGCATTTAGTTTGAAAAGACGAGACACTAAAATTAATACATTTGTTATTATTCTTTAATAAATTTTTGCGAGTAATTTGATAATTGTATGGTGCCTTAACATGTTCAACTTTATAGATATTCCATAGATTAGATAGAATTTTAATAAGAGTCATATAATAAAAATGCACGAACTAATTATATTGCAATTAAATATAATATGTATATTATTATGTGTAGCGTTAAAGTGTAAATGACGTCAAAATAAATGTGAATTTAGTGTAAAGATTAAAGAATGTTAACAGTATTAACTGTAAATACTTGCCTAATGGGCTACATGGGTGATTTATAATTCAGAGGCAGGGAAACTTGTCTACTTGATAGAGTCAAGTTTTAAAGCTAAGGTGATATTAATATTATTACCGATATATTGTATGCTCAAAAAGATTCCGTCCCATTAATGGTGTATTTTTGTACGATTGTAGATAATAAATTATAGGTATGATAGTTATTCAAATGTGATTTGGTGTATCTTGTAAGAAATATGTAAGAAATAAAAATTTTAACAATATAATTCCTTTTATTACCTTTTTCCTAAATACGTTTTTATTACTTTAATAATTATATTGCTGATTTACATTTCAAATAAGGCCACAAAAATTTATCTTTACTTGTATTTCAAATTAAAATGATAAAACCTTGGAATAAATCAGTGAACTATTTCGTTATGGGTACCTATAAATTCTGGAATGACATCCAGCATATATTTGGTATAAACCATATGTAATATACATACATAGGATAGGATTTAAAGAAAAACAAAACAATATTAAGATGCGCATTATTTTATTTGACTGTTTTACACTATTATTCTAAAACTGACACTGACGTCTCACTTAAAATATGTATAGGTACAAAGGTTCCTCAATAAACTAGGTATAATAGAAAATTAAAATATTATTTTAAAGAATGTTACTGTACATATAAAATTAAAAACATCGGTAGTCATTAATGGGTATTATACAGAAATAGAATAATGAATCAGTGACCCTAATAAATCAATTATTATAATGAAATTGTATAGTACAATTTTTACACGAATTTATTATAAATTACCGAATACAATGAACTATTTACGGTTCATATTATTTAATTCAAAGTTAAACAATCTATATAAAATAATTTTATGGGTTTACTTTTACATAATTTATGGTTCCAGCCATGTCTATTTAAAAACCTAGTAATATTTAAAGACCTATCGAGTTAATGTTGCATTTTAAAAAATATTGCTTTTGATGAATAAAATGAATATATTTTATTTGACTATGTCTTTTGTTCGACTAGAGAAATTACATACAATGCAAATAATTTCAACCATTGTTATTATTGGAAGAAAATAAAATTCATATAACAATACATTTAAACAATATAACATATTCTATGGCACTGTCGTGGAAAACAACGTGAAGTGTAAATTTAATTTTTAGTTTTATAGCATTGAAATGCTTTATAAATGAGAAATTTTTTCTATTCTTTCAAAATTTCTCTTCTAACGTGAAGTGTATTTGTGGCGTGCAATGATTTTATTATATTAAAAAAATGCAAGTTCATTGCAATTACACATATTAATATACAATAATTTCTTTACAAAAATCCGCCAGCCATAACTATAACATTAATTAAATGTCATTTGTACCAAACAAAGATTGTATGAGGAAAATTTAAGCCGTAGAAGTAATAATCATAAACTGTTTCATACACACCATTGCACAACATTAAATTGTCTAATTACACGTTTAGAAATATATATTTTAAAGGTAACAAATTTGTTCTAATATTCTGAAAATTTGTATAGAGACACGAGAATAAATAATTTTCCATTGTACTTACGACTTTGGTTAATTAATGTTTTGGGGGTTCCTTTTTCTCCAGTAACGTGTTTGTGATTTGTTCGTACAGCGATCTCTTGTATATACGCGGCTGGCCATCACGCAGGCCGTGAGGATACAAGCCGAATGTCGTGTAGTCGTCAAACCAGCTGGTTGTGGGCTGAAATATTGTTTTTGCATATATTAGAATCGACCGCCTCCTTGGTACAGTGGTAAACGCGTGAGCGTAGAACCGAGAGGTCCTGGGTTCGATTCCCGGTGGGGACAATAAAAAAAATGTCTCCGTCTGGCAGGACACAGAAGGCTGATCACCTACTTGTCCATAAAGAAAATCGATCATTGAAACAGATGTATATCATCTGCCCCATACCCCAGTAGGGGACACGGGATTTCACATATATTAGAATATATGTATTACTAGCTGTTCGCCCGGGTAGTATAAACTATCAAATAATATAAACTATCCTATATTTTAAGTTGGATCAAACTGCACACGTTGTGTAAATTTGATTGAAATCGGTTGAGTAGTTTAGGAGTCCATCGCGCCAAACAACGTGACACGTAATTTATGTATATTAAAATTGTCCTATGATATAATATGGTACAAATGAACAATAATGATAGTACCTAACTAAATGTAGTTATGTGTTGGTGTTCGGATGTTTGTAATCAAACAAGCTAATCAACGCTGTCTTGGATGATAATAAATAATAAAAAAGGACTTATTTCTCAATAAAAACTGCTATAAAACTGAAATTTATGTACAACCGGACCCGAATTAGGGTAGTGCTTACAGCACTATCTCCTTTGAGTCACATCTGGTTATATTTCTTAAGTACTAGTATAATCCTATCCTTTTTACCCCGATATTCCTCCGGGATACGGATTTACGCGGATAAAACCGCGGGGCGCAGCTAGTATTCTATAATTATTAAAAGCTATTAATAGAGGTTAGATCCTCTCTTTTTGTGTGATATTTAAAGAATTGTAAAAAAATTCAAAAGATATCTACCATATAACTCAAAACCATATCTATTGCCAAATATTTAACAATCTCGTCGAGTTAGACATATCAGATATCGATTTCCCATTCCCGCCTACACGAATGTAGCAATCTGTTGCTTGCGTACCTCTGACGTCATCTCCTCTATGACGTCATCGACCGTGAAATATTAAAGATGGATTGTCCGTTATATTCTTTAAACCGCCCTTTTACTATAGATCAAGGTTAATTGTAGATGAAAGTTGTCCAGGAATTAAATTATTAAAAAAAAAACACTTAAAAATATTGACCGTAATTATTTAAAGTTTTTACTACCTACCTCACTTTTACTATATGAAACCTCATAATCAGATTTCCCGTATACTATTAAATAAACGGCGTAAAAAATGCTTTGATAAGATCATTATAGTACACAATAGTCACGTGCATAAACATACAAGAACATGCATAGTTTTTATACCAATTAAATTCTAGTAATACCTATTAGGACCGTTACTATTTATCGGACAGATAAGGCCTATTATCGATAGCTATTAACCCCTAGATTCCGTGAATTTATCCATCACTCTAAATAAAACAGGATAGAAGACTAAATAAACAGTTTAATACTCTTAATAGAACTGTAACGTAATACATTTTAAGGTAAGGAAAACTCTGAAATTATTAAAAAGATAGGATTGGTTAATGGTTTGGTAATTTTGGGAAGACAGTTGCTAGAAGGTAGAATTTTTCATTCTGGGTTGTGTGGGATAAGACAAAAGTATGTGTACAATTTTACATTCAACACAATAAGTAGGATCCTGCTTAATGACTGGTATTTCGTGGCTTCCAGTCGTCTTATGTTTTACGAGCTTTTTTCTTTTCTCTATTGTCTATACCGCAACTCTTTTCGCGAGTATGAAACTTTAGTATAATAATAATAATAAAAAAAACAGTAGTTTTATCATTGTGTAAATTTACTACCATAAATTTTAACTTTTGTAATTATGTTTATATTGGGTCCTTGTTACCCCGAAATAAAGAATTTATTTATTTATAAAATAACTTTCCATATCTTTCTACCTACAGAATCACAGGAGCAACTAATATGAGATATACATAAATATAATAACAGATATAATATAGAAATTCTTACCTCCAGTCGGAAATTAAGGATTTTGGCGGCAGTTTGGTGATGCGGGACTGTGACGATTCGCGATACCGGGAAGTACCCGGGATGACTTGCCGTAACTTCGTAGTGGCCCGGGGTCAGTAAGCGGTAGTAATCACCGTAAGCACCTAACATCACAAGTTTATGAATATTCTCAAATACAAACGTAATTTGGCAAGTAATTCAAAAACATATTAGTATATATAGTTTAAAATAATAAAAATAATATTATAAAAAAAATAAATCATACAAATACATATATTTATTCGAAGGTAGCTAACATAATAATGAGGATCTTCATTTTTTTAAGTTTAGTTGTGGGTACTTTGGACAGAGGACACTGTTTTGAAAATACATCTTCTAATCAAAAACGACAATATTTCATTTCTGCTATCAATAATTGCTATTCCTATATACATATTTCATCTCGCGATGCCGTTGCAAGTCATTTCAAGATTCATTAAAAGCGCTATTATCTAAAGATTAGACGTAATTGGTTGTGAACAATTGCGTTCAATCATTCATTTCCTCAACGGGACAATAGTCCCTTGTTTACATTCCACTACGTCATTCGCAAATATCATTGTTTGTTAATATCAAATAAACAAATTCATTATGCAATATATTAGTATGTAATTCAATATGGTAAAAATAAATCGTAACATAGCATATCTACCTACGTGTACTTCCGCATCATACAATACAATAATATATATATTTTTATATAATACATACATACTTATCCTTCTAAGCAATAGTTAAATTATAGTCAATTTCTTAAAAATTATATTATTTATTGATAATGGTTATAAGCAATTTAACAATTGACTCAAATTAAAAAATACGCGATTTTTCAGCCTTGCCTCATTGAGTTATACCTAATATGAGAGTTATATCTAAACCAGAGTGATGCAAGTTTGCTCCGATATCTGTGGGTACACCCAAATTAATCCAATAGCTCAAATATGGTCGTATGACACAACCGCGAATAAAAAAAACCCACGTACAATATTATTTATAATGAATTTGAACTTAATATTATAACGATATTTTATATTAACCTTTAAACATCGTTCTTTGTTTGTTAATGAACAATCACACAGTTTCTCATTATATAAAAATTGAAAGTTTGTCATAATTTTAAAATCTAATTACGTTTAATACTAGAACCTACAATGGTGTAATAATATTTTCATTTTCGTTATTCTTATGAATTCATCAGTGGATATTATAACTCTTAATGCATATAGAAATACGTATGATATTTATATTTTTATAAATGTTCTATCAAAATGCGGCAACAGGTTTTACAAACAGACAAGTTCAGTCTAATGAGGAAAATGCATGCACGCAAATTATGTATACATTATAATATTTATATGTACATTATGTTATAACACTATCGTAAACCTATATATGGCTCCCACTTTATTCCTTACATAACAATTCCCTGAAATTATTTGTATGCTAACATTTAACTTATAAAATGAAATTTCGACATTTTAGCTCAACTTTATTTCTGTTTGTTCGTTTGTCAGAGCAATGCTTGTTATAAGAAAATAAATCAAAGAAAACATTTTGACCTCTCCCTCTTTCCCACCGCCCTTTCCGTACAATTTTCACATATTATATTATAAATAACAATACAAATAGTTTTGAAAACTTACCTGTCGTAATATCATGTCGGATCGGCCTTGGCAACAGTCCAGTAATGTTGACCACGGAAATTACAGCGTTCTGTATGAATCCCGAATCGTCACTGACGATGCCCTTGACTCCAGTATGCACCTTCCATATAAAAGCGAGCAACGCTTCGCGATTTCTGTGCCATTCGCTCTCTAATTCCTCCGCTGGTGGGTACTTTTGACAACCCAATTCGAGAGTTATCTCAAACGCATTTGTTGCCAAGTAGTTGAAGTCTTGCATGCCTTGAAAGAACGTATCGTTTCATTTCATCTTGTATTGTTAGTAGCCTTTATTACGTCATATATTGAACAGATCTAGTTAATAAATAAAGCCATTGCGGTCGAAAACTTGAGTGTAAAGGATTACATTGGTTTTCGGACATTTGAGTACGTACCCTGGATTACATACATTAGAATATTATATAAGTTTTCGTTACAACGCGTTTTCTCTAGATAGAACTAGTACAAACTAGGTAAAATGCGCAAAACACATAGTGTCTTACGCATTTATATATTACCGCTAGTATTATATAATTATAGAATTATATAATACTAACAGTCCGCCCCGGCTTCGCCCGTGGTACATACAGCCTTCCTCAATTAATGGGCTATCTAAAACTCAAAGAATTTTTCAAATCGGACCAGTAGTTCCTGAGTTGAGTGCGTTCAATCAAACAAACAAACTCTTCAGCTGTATAATATTAGTATAGATATACCCTGTATATTAAATATTGAATAACAATAAGCATTCAAGAGAAAGGTTAAACAATAGTAAATAACATAAACGAACCAGTTCACATCTCATGGTTAACAACACGGTCTAAATGCCAGAGTGTTACGTTATTACTTATTACCGAGCGCTTCCTGTTCTATAAAGGAAACAACGGACAATGTCTGTCGGACTAACGAGTCTTAAAAGGACATGATTAAATATAAACGGTTAATTGATATCGCGCCTCTTTGCTGCGCTATATATGAACTCTTGCATACTGTGAATTGGTTTATGACAAGGTCTACCTAACATCTATATATTAGACAATATTTTTGTATAATTTATTGGTACTAACATTTTGAAACTTTAAACTATATGTCAATAGCAACACGAAATTTTAAATAAGCTATCATTAAATAATTCTTAACAGGAAAATACATATTATTAATTATTTTTAGCATGGAAATACATATTAATCATTGAATACAAATAGCATCAATTTTAGTGAGTACAAAAAAAATATATAAAATCTAATTAGCACTTAATCTGAAGCATTCCCATTATACGACTAATTTCAAGTATCAAATCACTTGAGCAGCTTTCGTCAATCCTATTACGTAAAAAAACATTATACCCTCAATCCTAGCATTAAATTGATAGCTTATAAATGCGTATTGAGGTCAAGAGATATTATGTAAATGAAATGTAATATCAACATTGAAATATTAGGATTTATACTTTTGTTTCATTTAGTTCATCATTTACAGTGCTTATATAGTATGCCCATATGATGATACATACCATTGTACCAGGATATGTTGTATACGTAATTTTTTTATTTAAATCATTGTGTTTTTAATATGGACTAATTATAAATGATTTCCCTTCATAAATATACAGTCGTGAATATAAAAAAAAATGTATTTTAGTAATCAAAACAGTTTCATATCTACGAACAAACGTTTCAATACTCCGTTCTTTGCAAAAAAAAAATATCAAATACAGATAAGTATGGCATATAATACCGTATCAAACCCCATTGTTCATATTTGCCACGTGCCCTCTGTTTATAAATAAAACACGACACGAACCGCACGAGATACAATTCAATGTTTTATGTTTGTGTTTTACGCAACGAGATATGATTAGGACTTAACTACACTGATGGTTTTTGTGAATTGAATTATGGAAAATTAAAACTCGTTAAAAATTAAAGTGTATTAAGTTCTAATAAGTTATTAGATTTCGATTTTTAGAGTTTTTTAACCGTTATTACTAATGAGAAAAAAAGATACACAAACATTTATTGTGATGGAAAAACGAATAAACAATTATCAACTCTTGGTTTTACACTGTTTGAATAATGTTTTAAATTATTATATATCTACATATACGTCATGATTTATATCTTTCTGAGATTAGCGCGTCCAACCAACAAAACAAACTGACTCTGCAGAACGGATTTTGATGAAATTTGGTATACAGACAGGGTATGAGTTTGGGATAAAACAGGAATCTTAATACATAATATATGTTGTATGTATCGGTATAAGTGTATGTATACGTTATATTATGTATATGTTGTAGCTTATTTTGCTATTTGTTTCTCGACCCGCCAATATTTAATTATGCTTGTTACCTTTTGCCCGGGTTGCATGGAAAAGATCACTTCTAAGACTGATAAGACCGCCCAAGAAATAGTGCTCTTTTTTTATCATGTTATTTTTTAAAGTTGTCTTATTTGTACAATTTTTGTTGGAGTGTAATAATTAAATAATACCACTATAATAACACCAATAAAATACCTCCTCCGAGAGAAGTAGAAGAAATTCGATTACTGTGGCAGGATCACGGGTGGCCGAGAGGCTAGGCGTTGCTACAGTTAGGCAAGAAACGCAGGTTCGAATCCTGCCTCGTGATCGAATTTTTTTTATTCTTTCAAAATTTCTCAAAATACCTCCTTTCAAACTGTACCAAGCCGCCCCGTTGGTGACGCCGCCCTGTTTCCCAAAGTTGTAGGAAGTGGCGTCCTCCCCCGCGCCCACGGGACACCCGGCCCGCCTCGGGTCCGCCATGTCCGCGTGCGCTTCCGCATATGCCATTGCTAACTCCCTGGTACCGAATTATAAAAAATCTTATTTTTTTTTTAATACATATATTTCTATATATACTAGCTGACCCGGCAAACGCTGTTCTGCCTTACTCTTATCATTTAAAGGTATGAAAAATAGTTGTTGTTGTAAATGTTGGTCGATTCTCAGACATACCCCATATGCACACAAAATTTCATAAGAATCGGTCCAGCCGTATCGCAGGAATTCGGTTACTAAAATTGTGACACGGGAAATTTATATATAAGATACCAACCCGTTCTTGGCCGACATGGTGGATTATGGCCTAAACCTCATAGGATTTCAAAAATTCTATAAAGTGAGTGACAGGGTTTGTATATACCACGGGCGAAGCCGAACAGCTATATTATATAAATGAAAGTCGTGTTAGTTACACTATTTGTAAGTCAAGAACGGCTGAACCGATTTACATGAAATGTGGAACGGATACTGTGCGGAGACAACAACGGCTGTTTATCTTTTCCTTTGACAATGCAAGAGAAACCGCGTGCGGTAGCTTGTAATTTCACTCATTCTTGATATGTTGTTTAGTAGATCTGTCAGTTAGAATTGTGCCATAAACATTACCTATTGAAGTTTTAACATTTATTTTGGTATTTGTATTTTTATAATATAATATTTTCTGAAGCATAAAAAAAATTTAATCTGAAAAAATTAAATTTACATTCTAGTTTTTTCCATATCTGCATCAAAAGCAAAACATGGAAAGGACTTGGCCTTCAGAATTAAACCAGTAAATTGTACAACATTCAATCTTTAATCTTTATAATTTTAATTACTTTTGCATCTGATATTTAAATATTATAATATTAAAAAAAATGCAATTATATACCATAACTTATAAATGTTATTTACCTAAATGTCTCATCATCAGGACTGGCAGAATATTCAGAGACAGGGGCACCACTCCGGCTTTCATCATAAGGGTAGTTGGCAACCAAGTCTCCACCATGCAATGCTGCGCTTAGTACGAATGGAATAGCCATCATCCATCTCATCACAGCTCTTGTTTCCGGTTCAAGCTAGCACATACAATATATTTTGTTAAATTTATTTAACATTAATAAAAACAATGGATTGTAACAATGTAATCTAAATATACAAGGACAATACGAGAAAAAAAATATATATTCGAAATGGGATGTTATCAGTTTGAAGCTTTTTTTCATCATCTGTTACTGTGTCTGTGTTTATATTTTGTTACTCAATATATAAGTTATTTTAATATACATACTTTTAGTTCACAATAATATTTTGTCTAGACCAACTCACCGGTGCAGCAAGACGGGTAACATCTTTTAATAAGTGATTGTTATGACTTATTCCTTGACGTTCAAATTCAAATGTTATTGCATCCAAATCGGGAAAATTTCTGTTTAAATCAATGGAATGGTTGTTTGTTCTTCCAATAAGGAAATCCCTTGCACCCTAAATACAAAATAATGCGTATGACATATTGAAATTTGTTAAGATCAATTTCAAAAATTATTTGATAGAATATTTAACTTACTGTGTCAGTTGATAATTGCCATCCATCGGGATTCATAGCAGGTAGTAAGTGAATCCTGGTATTGTGAATGAGGTGCACAATTCGGAGATCACGATTTATATATTGCTCGCAGAGATAATTCGCTAGACCTAATAACAACTCCCTGCCGAGCACTTCATTCCCGTGAATATTGCCCACATATTTTACTTCTGGTATAACTAGTAAAAAAAATATTATTATAGCAAAAACTTCAAGCATCGCATAAAAGTAGATAAGTGAAAATTAATTATAACTTACGTGGTTGATGAAATCCAGGGGTTTCTGAAAACTCGATAACGTAAAGTGGCACATTTCTAACAGATGGTTCGGTTAATGCATACACTCTCGTAACATTAGGACATTTTTCATGTATATCTTCCAAAACTAAAGGAAGTTCTTCGTTGTTGTGATGCTTCCATACAAATTCTGATGAAACAGTTATAAAAAAAGCCAAGTACACAAATTTGTATAATGCCATTTTCTCGAATTTTATATTCAAACCTTTTAAATATAATTACACAATTCTTTAAATCACATAATTTCTAAAAGACCAGCGTATTTTATATCGAGTCGAAATTTATCATATTTTCGAATTAAATAAAATGAACAAGCTCCGTTAAAACACTGCTGACTACACACTCAAGACAACACTTGGTAGTGAATATCGATTTTCCCGCGGCATGTTTGCCAACCTAAAGAAACTTGGGCAAATTGGCAGCACTGTTTTTATGTTGCCATTATAATTTACCAAGTTTATATCGTCGTGTTTTTTAACTATTATTTTATACTGTGTTAATTATTATCTTAATGATTAAAATATAAATAACGTAAAAATCACACTAGTTTTATGGTAAAGAAATTTAGAAAATAGCATAATCATAACATGACGTGTTTTGCTCCACGCACGAGTCGATGGTAATGCCATAGACTTCATATTTTCTGTCCATGATTACTTTTAATACGTTATATTGTGTAGGTAGGTATGTACTATGTATACATTATTTTTCTCATTAAGAGATCTCTTTTAGAGTACCTGGTATCCTAACTATGCCGTCACAACATATATTTAATAATATTTTACCCGTTTGTATGTTTGAGTTTGAGTATGTTATGTATGATATAATAATGAAAGTAATCGAGGGAAAAATAACAATTTAAAATGTCGGTTTAATAGTTTTATTTAGAAGAATGGCTACAAAATAATTCCTGAAACGTTAACCATTAATTACGCCACACCCGTTATATAGACCTACTGAATTCCTTTCAATTAAATAATGCATTTATTGTGTTTGTTACTATTTTAATAAAAAATGCTTATCTAATAGATCATCACATTAAAATGATTGGTATTTTTTTTCTACTCTTGTATGATTTTCATCTAGTTTGTTTGCTAAAAATAATTTCTCCCATAAAAGCAATCGTTGCAAGTATGACTCCAATTCCATATATAATAAAAATTCCCTGAAATATAACATCATCTTTATTATGATCACGTTTTTATGTATTATTTAATTTTCTCATTAATTTTTTCATCTTTAACTAGCTGTTACAAGCAGCTTGGCCCGCGCGGTCCTAATAAATTTTCATGGTACAAACTTTCATCCCCTATTTCATCCTCATGAGGGCAAGAATTTATCAAAATCCTTTCTTAGCAGATGCCAACGTTATTACATCTATCTGCATGCCAAATTCCAGCCCGATCCGTCCAGTGGTTTGGGCTATGCGTTGATAGATCACTATGTCAGTAAGTCAGTCAATCAGTCACCTTTTAGTTTTATGTAACATAACATTTTCGAAGATGGAGTGAACGTTGTGCAAGATCCACCATTACGAATTAACGTAAAAAATAAATTTAATTGATTATTGCATTGGATAGTTCTATTATATTCAGAATATTATATATTCAGAAAACCCCTAAAAATACCCCTAAACATATAAAACCCCTAAAAAATCCCATTCCACTAATTTACCCCCTAAATTTGGGGGGAAAACCCCTAAGTTGGGAACACTGGAGGCACTAGCTTTCAGGTAAAAAAGAATCATAAAAGTCGGTTCATCCAGTAATATGTTATCAGACTGTATTTTTAGGGTTTGTCAAAAGTTTACAAACACAAAAATACAGTCGAATTGATAGCCTACTCCTTTTTTGGAAAAATTGGTTGAATAAGTGAAAAATATATATTAAAATTTGTATAGTCACTTACTAGAACATGGCGAAATTGTAACGGTTCTATAGTTTCTACATCGTGCTTCGAACGAGATAGTTTCACTTCCAGCTGAACCTTATAGTTAAGATATTTCAACGCAATCTGTCGCAAAAATTAACAATTTTATATTACTGTTATAATTATTGAATCCTGTTACATTGTATTGTTTTTTTATAACCTGAGTTTCCCAAGCTAGCATGAGTCCTGACTCATGTAGTCTTCCAATGTGTTCATTTATTTTATTGGTATACGGGGAACTTTTCCGCATCATTACAACGCAATGCTCATAATAGAAGTCTTGCAACATTAAAGTAAAATCACGAACTGCTTCTTCAGTTACATATTCTCCAATTGCAAAGTATCCTACAAGAATCGAGATTATGAAAATAAATAAAATATAATCCTTCATTCATTAGCTGCAGCTCGCCCCGCTCCGTCTCGGTATACTTAACTATTATAATGCTAATTGAATGACTGCTTTTATAAGAGTTTCGTACAAACGGCATCCTATTACTAAAACTCTGCAATCCACCTGCTCTCTCACAAACTGTGTCGATATAGATTGACATTTGAATATAATCTGTTGTCGCTATAACAACAGATACGAAAAAAATAAGATTAATATTGAAGGGTTGCTCACACAACAAACGCGATCGTTGCTTTTTTTTTAAATTAGGTAATGGTTCGGAACACTTTGCGCGAGTCCGACATGCACTTGGTCGTTACGTTACTTGGAGGTTGGTAATAATTGATGCATTCCACTTACCTGCAGGCAATTTTTCAATACTATAAGCTATTTTTCGAGTAAAGCTTAAGCGTTTTAGTTCCTCTGGTTCAAACGAATGAAATTGCTTTGTTAATTGTTTAATAAGCGGCTACAACGTGAAGGAAATTTTATTTTTGTGTAACATACATGTAAAAGGTTGATGCAACGTCAATTTAATTATTTGTCATAAAATGGCTTACACAATCGAATATCAATGGAAAGAGTAGGCTATCAAAAGAATCGCAAAAAGAGAAACAAACTAATTTAATATTAAATGTTAAATTTAAGCATAACTAAACCGCCTTCAAATTGTTAGATCTAAACGAAAGTTAAAGGACATACTTATTGAAATAAAAAAATAATCATTAAAATCGGTTCACCCGCTAAAAAGTTTTGAGGTAACAAAAAAAAGACGAATTGATAACTCTTTTTTTTAAGTTGGTTAAAAATACTATCTAGCCAATCTACACCAGCAAACGAGGTTTGCAGACGATTGTAGAAAATGGCGATTGTGGCTAGCAAAATCCACTTTTACATACTTCCTGTGATAGGGTAAGTGAAAACACCCAAGCATCATGTGTTGCTCCCCATATCAGTTTTCTATCCACGATGTCCTGAATTGTATCAATAGAGGGCTCATATTTAGGAACGGTAAAGGTGGCTGCTAGTCCTCCACCATAAGCATTGTCTAGTACTAATCCAGTTAACATCACCCAAATGACCACACTCCGAATCCGCCATGATTGAAATTTTCTTTCGCTCTGAGACTATGCATCAAGAATTGTATTAGTTATAATCCATAGCAACAAGCATCTCATGTGATTTTAACAACAATATTTTACCTTTTAACTGAAAACTTACCTTTTTAGTGCTCAAAAATCAAATTAAAATGTGTCTCACCTGCGTTATTAATAGACCAAATGTTGTCAGAAATACATTTTCCGAAGAAAAACGTTGGCCGAGCATTAAAGCCAGAGAGGCGTATAGAAATGTAAATATAAGTCCAATCCACATGTATAAGCTGAATGGCATCAGCGGCAACGTCCAACTTGCTAATAATCTGAAATTGTAATTATCAGGTATACAAACCGTTTCGTCTACAACACACTGTAGTTAAAATTTTGCATAATATAAGTAATTGAATGTGGTTTTAGTTAAATGACTTTATTGATGTTCCTTACCTCGGTGATGGAGCTATACAAGTCACAGCCGTCCTAACACTATATACCGAAAAATCCATCAGTAAGAACTCTTCGTACCACGAATATAATGCAGCTTAAGAATAAAAAAAATTAATCACTTTATAATAAATAATTATAAATAAGAAATTTTGAAAGCTATAAACATTTGAAACATTTCAATGCTATAAAACTAAAAATTAAATTTATAATTATAAATAATTAAATCTAGATGAATATTACTTATGCCGAAGTCCGCCCGGTCCTCTACGACGCGTCCAAGTACACCAAGACCTGTAAAATTTTCGTATATTTCTCCCCACTCCTCCCCATTATTTTCTACTAATTCTATCGTACAATTAACCCATCTGGAAAAAAAAACATTTTTTTGTTATTATGACTTCTAATTTTCTTTAAATATATCTACTACTAGCTGCGAAATGCACCTGCAGAATTCATCCATTAACTGTATTTCGACACCGTCCCGTCCTAGCGGTGCAATGTTAGTATCAATGTTTAACAAAACATAGGGCTTATATGTAAAACATGCCACTTTTACCACTTTACCGTCTAAATTTGAAAGGTTGTGAGGAAATAATGACGAATTTTTATCAAACGTTTGCGAGCATGAATTCCAACGATCCAAATAAATCGGCATACTATTGTCAACACCTACGAATTTGTGAGTGACTAGATCAAAAACTTGGCAATCATCTTTAGTGATAATAGGAATAACTAACAGTATGTGAACGATAAAATTCGTTTCTTTCATTCTCAGAACATCTAGCTGTCGCTGCCTATTTACTTCGTGAGTTAGTTTAGATGGCAAGATAATAAGTTTTTTGTCACTGCGCCTAACGTGTCCTTCATGTGCCACTTTATCAAAAGCAATCATGAACTCGTTTGGATTTTCTAACCGTATTATATAATCAGAACACCCAGCATCGGAAGCATTTATCATCTCATCAACGAAATTCTCAGTAATGTTCTGTATTAAAAAAATTCTATATGGAATAGAAAGAGCAACATGTATCGGCTCGTTAGAAATGATTGTAACACAATAAGACGATAATAAATATTGATCAATTAATATTTTTAACAGTACTTCAACGGATGACAAAAAAGGGTGACCAGGCCAAATTAACATTTTGCAGTTTACAAACAAATTTAACAATAGTCTACACACAGGTAACACTGTGATGAAAAAGAGTATGCTGATACCTGTATAGGCATAATATATATGGAAGCATTTAGGGATCCTTATAAAGGATAATAAGTTAACACTACTGAAATTATATTCATTTATTTTATAAAAAAAAATCTATTATATTACATTATTATTCACAGGCTAATCAAATGGATTTCAGGTCCGGTAATCCCGGATCAGAAACTATACCTACTGCAGATGAGGTACATTTTTTTTATAAAATAATCCATAAAACGAAAGCGATAAAACTCACCACGATTTATTTTTTTAAATAATTTTATAAAATGCTGTTTTGCGTAATCGTTTTTGAAAAATATAATGAACCAAACTCATTAATGGAAAATATAATACTTTTACTTGTTATTAAGTGTTGGCTATTGAAAATTTGTTATTTATTGTTTACAGTCATGGCTTCAAAGGAAATTTATGATGTATAATTATACTTCATGTTCACAACACGTATCTAATAACTAAAATATACTAACCGTATGATAAATACTATTTAACCGCTTTCCTTTTACAAAAGTTGTATGTACACATCTAATTGCATAATGTGAATAATTCTTTTGATGTCTGATATCATTAGGAAGACCTTCTATGTTTAAAATAAATAAACATTAAAGAAAGAAAACTAGCACTAGAGTTAATGGATATTTTATTATTGTTACGCGACGAGACACATACGGTGGCTAAGCGCCACCTCTCCTTATTGGAATTATGAAAAAGATACTTGATAGGTACCCACAAATCCCACCAAATATATGTATATTATATAAAATATAGGTACTCTAGACAAGATGATCTATTATATTATGTAGATGTGAACAATTTCAACAATTTTAACAAGTTTTTTAATTAAATTCCTTCTTATAGAAATCACAAATACAGACAAAAATATGTTCTGAAAACTACTAAACTGTTGTAGTATAATCAACGTACGGAGCCCTTTCCACATATCAAGTTGCACTTGGCCGGGTTTTTCTTTTAATTTTTAATCATGTTCCCAATTGTTACAAAGCTCATGATTGGCGTGAGAAAAATATTGTTTTTACTTCTATTAATTACATCGTCATACTTATTATATCTAAGCACAATCACAAGAAGGCTCTCTCGTTAGATAATTGTTTATGTAGGTACATAAAACTTAGTTATTAATAAAAACTCGATGATTAGTTCCAGAAAGTGTTTCAAGTTCAATTGAGAATATTTCTAAAATATCAAAATCGTTCCATTGCAGCGCGTTTCGTGTGTGTGGTCCTTTTTTACATAAACCTCATGTTAATCCATGTCAAGACTCATGAATAAACACTGCCAATAAAGATTTTGAAAACGCATCTACCAATCACATTTAATAATAATGTGTGATGTTGTGTTGTTATTATTAAGGCACCTAAATACGGACTTTACATGATATAAATCCGAATTGTTATGTAAATAATATATCACAATTTATCAAAAATCTACTTTTTGATAAATTATGTCTATTTATTAGGACTCACCATTAAACGATTAATTATATTTCATGAGTTCTTTAAGGAATAACGAAGTTTACTTTGAATGCACTAAAAGAATTAGTATTTGCTAGCAAAAATTTCTAATTGGCGTGAACAATAAGTAATAAGTAATTCTACCAATCACCCAATTAGTTAAAAAGTGAAGCATAAATACTTTAACCGTAAAATAACCAAGATGTTTAAAGAGTAATTTTAGACTTACGTTGGGGACATATGACAAGCAGTGTATTTGTAATTTGATATCGCAGTTAGCACCCGCTTTTTACCATATGTTGCACCCGTAAGCGGAGTTCACGTCTTGTCAATTGATGTTGAATGTTGATATTAGTAAAACAGTAGGCAACAAATACTTCCCGATAGACTTATCGAAAAAGAAAAGTTGCCAAAACTCCGCTGTATACGTGTAGAGAAGTCTCTAACTGTATATGCTGTACATGCAGTGTAGAAGCTGCAATTTAATAAATAATAATTTAATTATAATATGTGAGCTGACCGTTTCGTTACCAAAGAAACATTTAGCATAAAATGATTTTTGGTGAGATTTGATTTACTTTTATAAGTTGTTTTTATATTTCGTACTTTTCTCCGTGCATTTTTGGAAGTGCAGTAATTCCGTCTGTGTATATACAATGTAGCATAGAGGTCATTTTCTCGTGTCCTATTCCGGTTGTCCCCAAGTCGTTCTCTTTAAGTTTTCCGTTTAAAATAATCGATAGATCAATTATAAACTTGGTTCTTAAGCGATTATATTCAAATATAGCTGAATGTTACACTTTAATATATAATACCATTAAATTGAATAATTATATGGTAAGATATGAAGACTGAAGACAATATTATGAGTGCATTATTTAAATTGACTCTAAAGTGTGATGACAGTATTCGACATAACTTAAAATGGTGAATGGTGTGTGAAGCTCTAATTAATTAATAACTAGCTTTTCGCCCCACATTTTTATAATATATACGTAGTTTATTCTATAAGTCATATAAAGACTGCTAAAATAAAATTTACGTTAGAAATTTTATGGAGTCGTTGAATTTCTTTTAAGCAACTTTTCTATACATATTCGTAATTTTTTAAATTTAGGTCAACCATAACAAGTGAGTGACTAAAAAAAATATGGATTAATTTATATTTGACTGGCCAACAAAATTTAAACACTTGTTTTTTGGTGTTCATAAAAAATATATTTACAAGTTCGATGGTTTAGAGTTCTTAACAACTGTTACCCGATTTCGATTTTGAAAAAATACCGCCATATTCTATTTTTATGTAAATACATACGTCTATAACATATTAATTTCAATCGTTTAGATAAGTTAAATAGTGTATTTAATATTGTTCTGATATCCTATTAATATTATAAATGCGAAAGTTTGTATGGATGTATGGATGTTTGTTACTCTTTCACGTAAAAACTACTGAACCAATTGCCATGAAATTTGGTACGTAAACAGCTGGATAACTGGAATAACATATATAATAGGAAACTTTTTATTCCGATATTCCTACGGGATACGGACTTACGCGGGTGAAACCGCGGGGCACAGCTAGTAGTCTCATACTTTTATCCTCTAATTTATGGATGGATTTGGATGTGAATCCTGAAAATTCATGTTTTCGTAACTTAAGTGTAAAGTGTCACTTTTGTGAATGTATTTATGTTATTTATAGTATCCCTACTAATATTATAAATGCGAAAGTGACTCTGTCTGTCTGTTACGCTTTCACGCCTAAACCACTGAACCGATTTTGACTAAATTTGGTATGAAGATAGAACTCAACTTGGGAAAGGACATAGGATACTTTTTATCGCGAAAAAAGGGTAGAAAAGGTTGAAAGAGGGGATGAAAATTTGTATGAAAGTACGTTATTGTCAAACCGATTTTGATGAAACTTGGTATGAAGATGGAGCTAAACGTGGGAAAGAACAAACCATAATTTTTAATGCTATGCTCTGCCCTACTCCTCTCCTCTGTCTAATTTCTCTTCGTACGTCTGGTTATCAAATTATTAAGTTCGTAATTATATTAAGTTTTAGAGCAATTAAGAATGAATAAATAAATAACAAATAAGGCCATACACTTGTATAATTTTTAGATCTTTAGTATAAAATTAATTTTGTATGTGTAAAACCCGTCTTTCATATTAAGGAAGTCAGTTACGAAATAGAATGATTTTTCAGATTGCAAAATATAGTTATGAATAAAATCTAAATGATTATTATTTTTTTTACTTATTTCTTTTCATAATTTTGCTATGAGCATCATATTTTTTTCATCGGGTGTAATCAAAACCATATGAGCGGTCAGAAATCCGGAAAAACGTTTCGTAACAAGTTTTCCCGTCTTTTGGACCATGAGATAAAAACACAAAAAATTGGTGATTGGAACAAGTCTGACGGTGCTTCAGGGGTTATATTAGGTAAAATAAAAATAATGTTCGTTGCCAGCGGCGTCATAAGAGTGGCTGTAAATCGAACGTGTCGGAAAAATAACGAAAATTGAATGATTTGTTGCACAAAAAAATATTGTATTGAGACAAGGTATTATCAGATGCCATACTTTTCTGGTGTGGCTTACTGAACCATTTATGCCAGACCAATTTTTGTGCAGCTAATTACCGTGCAGTAGCCATTCACGTAAATCAAGCTGCCATACCTTTCCGGTGTGGCTTACTGCCAGACCGATAAAAAGACGTAAATTAAAAATAAACAACTGAACCTTATAAAAGCGAGTTAAAAATAAAATCACTTATAGAACAGTAACGTTTAAAACGTGTCGAATAAATAGCGTTTTTCAAGTAAGCATGCCATCACTTTTCCCCTACTAAAAGTATGGAAAACATATATCTAACTTTATTAAAAATAATAATGATGGTATAGACCAAGTCTATAGAGACTTACATATAAAATTTGTAAAATTATCAATAAAAGAGCGCAATAATTATCTAAACCTTTTTATCTTAAATGTAAACATATAATTTTCAAAAATTAATCTTTCTTCCTCAATTTAGCGCTGGATATTTCTATAGCTTCGAGCCAATGTTTTATTTCCTCTGGACACTGAGGTTTACTATCTGCTCCAGGAATATTTTTCAGTAGTGTATCGGCATCTACATTAATAAGGTTTTGTCGCGACAACACGATAGCACGAACAAAACCGTCGTTTAGTGTAATAAACTTCTGTTCGATGAATAGAGATTTATCCTCCCAGTATGCCAACTAAAATAAAAACAAATATAACAATTCGCATTCATCTCTGTTATTTATCGGGAAATATAAGAAAAATAGTAAAATCATATAATATTCGCTTTTGTTTGTTAATGTTGTAAGTAATTCAAATGCTTATTACAATGCATAAGATATAAGGACCTATTAGGAATTTTGTAATGTCACGAAAGGCCTCTTGTCAGCTCATATTATTAACCCACAGGTCATTTTATTACAAATTTATTCTGTGAATGGTTATTTTAATAAGAATGAGACTATTCAAAGATATTGCACAAATTCGTAAATCTTACCTTTGTCTCAACCTTGTATGCAGTAAATATGGGTATAGTTCTTCTATACCGAATAGTAGATGCTCCTTGTAATACATGACCATCAACTGCTTTGATATTTGCATATATTCCCGTAGCGTCATAGAAGTGGAACCTGGCAAAGTCTAATTCTCGCACATAACGGGCATTGTTCATATGTCTTAGAAATATGTCGACGTCCTGTGTCGTGCAAAATCCTGAGAACAATTATAATAATTTATGCTATAACTCAACATTTTACTCCAAATATGCATAATTATAATTTTTAAACAAGAATTATAACCATGTAAAATAAAAAAAAAATCCCGACTAAACACTTTTTGGTTTTAAAAAGAAAGAAAGAAAGAAACATTTGTTTTAATATAAAGGAAATAACTTTTTACCCATTTTGCTTGGGTCAGAAAAAAATCAAAACAACACGAACACAAAACAAAATCGAGTGCACCGAATCATATCAAATTTGCAAAAAAATACGCGATTAAGTTACGGAATATGGGGAAAATACAAAAATAACTAGTAACACGTTTTATTGTTGTATATATGTACGCTACTTCATTCATTGGGTTTGGATTTTTGCATGTCGAGTGATGTGCATTGACATCTCTAAAATAAATTTATTTTCTTATTGGCTGCATGTATGGATAGCCCCTAAAATGTTTTTAAATAAAATGCCTATATTTTAAGTAAAATTTTAAACTTGGGCCTAGTATTCGTATTTAACCATATATATATGTCCAAATGAGCCCCGTGCATACCGCACAGCAATTACTCTTTTTAAAAGATATTTTATTGTACAGAAATGTATATGTATATGGATAAATCTTATCCAATTACATGCTCCATTTAGATAATCAGCGTATGCAAAGCTGCTTGCTTTGACACAAAGAGCGGGGCACCTGTATATTATATGGTGAACATTTTACAAGGACATTTACAATTTTTTTTTGTTCTAATAATGTATAGGCTCCTCAAGTCCTTTGTACAGTGCTCATTATCAGTTGACATAGATGTCAAAGGACCTGGGTTAAATCTCGCTCATGGAGACTAAAGGGAAAACTTTCATACTTGCCAAAACATCGGACTGTAATCCTGGCGACTTCACCTTTTAAAACTGGGTGTCCATATAGGGTGTAATATGGTCATTGTAACTTATAGTTTTGCTTACGCTGATTAAGTGAAAAATACTCATAAAACCTCCAACCCTCTCTATGCTCGTATATTTGCGAAATTATTATCTATATTTTTCAACGAACAGAAAATTTCGTTGAACATAATTATATGAAGTTAATTTTATTCGTATTATTTATATTATGATTTAAAGTACCTTCTACAATTAATAATCTAAAGCAGAAGAGTTTGGTCGACCATCTAATCTCAGTAACTAGGTATTTGACCGATTACAAACAATTATTTTACCGTTGGATATGTGCGAAATCTCCGACTACTACATAAAGTGTACCACGGATGAAGCCGGGGCGGAACGCGAGTGTCGTATAATTTTAAGATACGATCTACTTTACAATGATACAAAGTACAATTTTATTTTTCATAGTAACAATGCATTCAATGAAATTGAATGTAATATTTTATAAAATGTATAAAATTACACATAGGTATGTTAGAATAAGTTTAATTATTAAATTTTATATAACCTTCAATTATTAAAAAGTAAATATTATAATAACTTACCGTAAATAGTAGAAGAATCTTTAAGCCCACATTTTTTTTTAAAGAGTCTTCCGATTCCTATGGTGAAAGCCACTCTTAGAAAGTAATTGACGTCCCAGAATATATACGCTAATGCAATGATTGATACGACAATGCAGTACATTTTAAATAATATATCAAAACAAGTGCGCGACGTTACAAATGCAAGTATCGACTGACGAGCGACGATAAAATAAGCTAACTATACAAATATTATTATTCAAACGGTGATAGCTCACACAATCTAGACGTCATTGTGCCATTGAACCGGTCTGTAAGATTCATAGTGAAGTTAGCAGCGAAACGTGATTGCATTCCTCAAATAAGTACTATAACTAATGGTAGAACTAGTTATTATATCACATATTGTGTTTAAATGTCTTTAAAAAATTTTAGAAAAGTTCGCGGTGAGCTGAGTTTAATGTACCTACTAGCAGCGTCCCTCGTTTTCACCCTCGTAAACGGGTTTTTCTTTTAAATCCCAATAGTTCCGTGGGAATATTCGATTTGAAAGTAAGTTATGCCTTAGTATGTGCCAGGAAAAGTCCCATCAAAATCGATCCAGATCTTCTAGTGATTAGCCGAAACAAACAGACAGATCGAAAGACAAAAATTGTTAAAAATATTATTTTAGTGCATCTACCGTATATTTACACATAGAAAAAAGCGCTTCTTTCAATATCACGAACAGACACTCCAATTTTATTTATATGTATGTATAGATGCACGATTACTTGATTAGGAGGGTGAAAAAGAGGGAGAAAATATAGGTACTTCTTGAATTTTTAATGTGCCGAGAAAATAGTTCCAAAAAAAGTAATCAGTATTTTACTATTGTGTATGTCGGTCTCAATAAGACCTGGGTGGACGAATTAAAATCCCATTAAGTACTTACACAGATATATTTATTTAATCTATTTACGAAGATTAACGCTTGAAGTCCTCATACTTTCCAACCAACACTCAATATGTCTTGGAATTGATGGCACATAATCAGACCCAGACAGTCCTTTTAGAAGTTCAGGTATTGTTTCTTTGGTCTGTCCAATAGCATATTGTCGAGATATCAGTAAACATCTTACTTTACCGTCTCTCAGTGTTATAACTTCGTGCTCAAAGAATAGTGATCTATCATCCCAATAAATTAACTGTAAATAAATAGAACTTTACTATTGATAACCATTCAAAGAAAATACTACGAAAATTAACTTGAGTCCACAAAAAATCTAAGAAATCAAAATAAGCTGATATAAACAAACCAGTTTCGGCATTGACTCAAAAATATATAAAAAAAGCGAACACAGTATATATACATTTAGTATTCAAAAAAACACTTACTTTAGTGTTTATTTTATAAAGAGAAAATAAGGGCACCGGATCCATGGTTACCGTCAAAGTAGATCCCTGTAAGGACTTTATACCTAACTCCTTACTTCTCTTATAGATGCCAGTCCTATCATAAAAATGATATCTGGCAAAATCGATTTCTCTTACCAGTCTCGCTATCCGTATACTCTTGAAGAAAATATCGCAATCTTGAAAAGTACAAAGCCCTGTAATTAAACCGCCATTCTTATATTAACCTATAAACTTAGGGATTAATATTTGAAAATGTTTTTTTTCCACCGAATATGTCTAACTCCAAACTTGATAAACAGAAAATAAGTATGTTGAACTATGGCGAATATTTTTGCCACAATGAAAGAAAAATGATTGTACTTAACACGATTTTAGCACATAAAATATATATAATATCTTACCGTAGATGGTAGTGACATCATTCAAGAAATAAACTTTTTCGTACAATCTACCACTCAGCACAGTGAACAAGGTTCGTAAAAAGTATCTTATGTCACATGTTATGCATAATACAAGAAAAACAATAGCTATATAGCAATGGAACATTATTCCTCTTTTCTTTTTAAACGATGAAGTCAAGTATTGCATTCATAGCAGAACAATCGGCGCGGTCGTAGGTATCTACTTACGAATATTTAACATTGATCTTTGATCTCATTTACATAAATAAACTCCACAATTATTAACCATGCCCTACTCAGTTTATTGAAACTGTTTCTGTATTATTCATTTCCATTATTTATACATGGCAATGTAAAATTTATATTAAATGGACATAATATATCGGAACAAATATCTCAAATCCGACACAAATAAGCTATCTCTTTACACTCTGTGAATAATTGAAACTATATCAAGAAAACTAAAAATTTCCACCAGCAGATTAATTCCTAATCTTCCAAGAAAAATTGATTTGAAATCTTAATACATAATGTCGAAAAGAAAGATTATCTATTACTTCTTCAGGAACATATATTTGAATCTACTAACATAAAGTTGTTTCAAAAAATACCCTTGGTAACCAAACATAATAGGTTCAAAACCACGGGAATGTTACATTTTCACGAAAATGTTACAAATAATATCCTTTGCTGTTGCGCATTTTAACGTGTGGCATTGATGGTTATTACATTGTCACTGGACGCATAGCATAAAGAAAATATCCATAAAATCCCATTTATATGAACCCGCATCGATACGTATTTGTTATTAGAATGCGTCTTTAGTATTGAGGACACTTTAAGAATTAACGGAATATTTAACTAGATTGATTAAAAAAATAAAAAATTAGTTTAACCCAAAAAATAAATAACAAAAATGTACTTAGATGTAAACTTTATCACGATTAGTCGCATTTTCAATCATTGGTTTTACAAGTCTAAGTACAACAACAAAATAAACCTTTTCTACAATTAAAGTCACCGACATTTTTCGGGGGAGTTCCTCCAGGTTCTAAAATGGAACCCAATGGCAACACTTTCCAATCAAACAGAGAAAATCATCATATCAATCGGTTGAAAGCCTTATCGAGTTATAATATAAAATAAATATAAAAAAGCATTTGGTGAACGTCTGTTGATAATATTAAAATATGTTACAGTATTCATTTATAAATTATGGATTGTATAACTAAGTTGTACAATTTATTTGCAAACATATTTCGAGAGCTCTATCTCTACTTATTCTACTGCTGTATTTAAATTATTGTTTGCCAAAGAAGAATTCATAGACCTACATTATACCAATAGCTTTGCTCCTAGCTATTTATAGTTGTCTTTGACCGTGATCAAAGTCAGGGACAAAAGTGTTTGTTTTCTTTATAATCTATGAAAAGATTGTGGAAAAAATCAAAGTATGTTAATATAAAGTGCAAACAACAACTTATCTAAACAATGTGACATTAAATAAATATAGCAATAAGCATGAAGGTGTCTTCATTTGTAGTATGTCAACGGATTTGTTTCTGTCAGCAGTAATAGCCAGTGGCAATAAGACATGCCAACACCCTCTGTTTACTTGTCTATTTATTTCTACCTCAAATTCACAAAACACGCGACACCCGGCAAACAGTTATAGAGGAACTCGAATTCGTAAATTCAGTCCGTCTGTATTGCACTCAGCAAATATTTAGCTATAATAAAGGATTAATCCATAACTTTTACGAAATAATGTATGAGAAATAAAACAATAATGAGCTATTATTCATTTATTTGCGTTCAAAAACAAATATTAACAATAATATAACTCAAAATATGCTATGAATCAGTGTACAAACCAACAGCAATTCTATTTTTTGAAGACGCATGTATATCTATAGATCAAATTACGCGAATGAACAAAATGGAAATATTCTTCTGAATTACTCAGAAAATATATTTATTGAGAAATTAGCTAACACAATACATCAATTGATGGGTCGGCTACGAGATTAAAATAGTATTTATTCTACGAGAAGCTTTCATATTCATAGATTTAAATCATACTTTTCGCAAACGTTACAAATTGGAATGACGTTTTAGTGGTGGCCATTACATTGGCGGCAATCAGGGGAGCATGGGTTGCACGGAGGCGGCGGTGCGTGTGGATGTTGCAGAGGGAGTAGCAGCGGCGCTGAAAGTGTGGGCAAAGCAGGCAGCGGAACCAACCAATCGGAACCGCACACTCGTCCCATCACGAGCGCGGACATTAGCGGTGCTCTGGGACCCACTGGCCTAAAAGCTGACCACCGTGACGGTTCCTCAGGATTTGAGAGTGATACATCGTAGCTCAACGGATTGGATGCACTCTTTGGCATAGATTTATCTCTAGAGTCCTGTGAAAAACATATTTCCTGTAAGTTGTAACGACGTATATATTTTATATATTATTTACTATTTATTAATTACGTATGTATAATAGTAGTGCTGTTAGCGTAAATGCTCAAATCAAAACTAAGAACTAAAAAGCAGGAATGAAATTGACTTATTAACTTTGAATAATTAAGCTATATAAATAGTTTCCCTTGAACCATGCGTAAGTATGCTTAACCTTGAATTCATTAGCAAATTATGAATCGATGATTTATGTACCTACTTACGTCATAACGTAATAAGTGGTGTAAAAAAAACAAAGTGATCATACATACATATCGTGGTAAACAATGACAAATTACACAATGACGCCCTCACCTGAACTGCATTGCAATGTTCAACAGCGCGTAAGAGATCGTGGTTACACCGTCTGAGAACTAGTTCCAATACGGAGCGCTTTTTACCAGGAAACAGTTTCCTTAACATTTCTAATCCTGCTGTACTAACAGGATTTGCATCTGTACAATCGTCATTCGAGGAGGCACTATGGGAAAAAAATCAAATGAAATTAAACCTATAACTCAACTGCCAATTGGGAAACTAATACAAACCTATAAGTCATTATTATGGAGCCAACTGTTTATGATTAAGCTTTGAATATTTCATTATACATTTTCATCAATAAATATGAAATCCTAGACGCTCGTCCCGGCTCCGTCCGGATATAAGGATCCTGTTTTATCCCATGGGAGCATTTTATTGGATAATGCTCATGCCTGTATACCAAATTTCATTAAAATCTGTTCAGTAGTTTCAGCGTGATTGATGGACATACATCCATAGAAACATACGTTTACATTTATAATATTACTGTGATAAATTTTCCCTTTCTGCGTTTTAACTTAAGAGTAATATCAAAATTATGCTATCATGTAGACATTTCATAAAAGTCGATAGAATATTATTATACCATGGTCGTATGGCCGTCGAACTGTGACCAGAAGAATCTGGTGATGTACAGCAGTCGGGAAGAGAATCGCTTGTTTCGCTATCGATGTGTATCGGCTAAAAATTATTATCATATATGAAATATCCACTTTTTTTTCTTTTATTTATAAATACATATAAAATATGTGTTAGTTATGTCTAAACCTAATTAAGATAACTAGCTGCCAACTTCAAACGTGTCTCAGAATAAAAAATATACAGTTAGTACATTTTAAATTATTTTCCACTCCATTATATTTTATCTAGTAACAAAATAATCTTTAATTATGTACCAATATTTTAGAGTGTTGGGTTTTAATTTGAATGGAGAATTTGAATGAAGGAATACTAATAATTTCGAGAAAACCATCAAATATAGGGTATATTTGATAGTTTTCTACTAACTAATCTGTACATCGAAAAATCTACCTTCATCAAAAAACTTACAGTGTGATCTTCAACAGCGGAATCAGGTTCAGGGCCAGGACTTTGACACGGTCCTGTCACTCTCATACCATATATCCGACCGGGAGGTAAGGTTTCTAAAGATGTTCCACTTTCAACTGAGGCCAAATGTAGGGCTATCTTGTCTTCAGCGGCCTGTTGCCTCTTCAATGCTACCTGTTAAATGAAAATAGAGATACATATTTAATCCCTATTTTATGATTTTTAATTTGGTGTTGTACAATACATTCTTAAAGAAAGAAATAAATATAAATTGAAATTTTTTTCAGCAACATAAAGATGTTATGTATGTGGGAGTCAAGCCCGCGTCGACACAAAATGGGTCAGCTCGCACCGGGGAAGTACCACACCCCCACAGAAAACTGTTTTTAAATTACAGCCTATACGTTGCCCCGACTTAATACCAATACAACAAAAGAACTTTCATTCACTTTCGTCCAATAGTTCCGGTTATTGACGTGTACAAACGAACAGACACAATATTGTTTTGGATTCGCGCTATCTTACTTTTTTGAATACTTCTCCAATGATTATTTTTCTACTATCTTCAAAGTACAGACACAGTTTTTTTACTATTTTATTTATGTACTAGGTTTTGTCCGCGGCTACGCACGCGTTAAATTCGGAGTAGTTTAATTGATATTATTATACATATAAACCATCCTCTTGATCACTCTATCTATTTGAAATAACCTTTTATCAAATGTGTTACGTAGTTTTAAAGAATTAAGGATACATAGGGACATAGGGACAGCGAAAGCGACTTCGTTTTATACCTACCATGTAGTGATAAGTAGATGTATAGGTAGATAGATCCAAGGACACATTTTTAGTTAATTTATTGAAAGTCCTTGAACCCCAATATAATAATGTGTAATCATAGATGTGTAAGTGTCATCGCAGTGAGACTTATACACAGCAGTTGAGGGGCGCCAAATCGTCTCGGGCCTAGGGCCTCAAACCTAAATCCGCTACTGCTTATACATAATATAATACTAATCTTTATAATAACATAAGCATATATTGGTACATAGCTAAATATCAAAATATAGTAAAGTAAAGTGAAGTAAAATCTACGACGCACCACATCTGAACTGATCTAAACGAGGTTAGGTAATTTGATATCAAAGTAAATTAATTTACCAGAAAATCAATGATAAACAGACAATGTTTATGTTTGGTAAGCGGTCACCCAGGGGAAATAGTACGGGATAGGCGATCACACCCGAAGCGTTTCTCGCCTCATTGATAACAAAAACAAAATCTGATCCCTACAAATTGAATAACGTGAATTGCGACTGGAATAAGTAATAAGAATGTTTGTTTAGAATCTGTATTTTTTTTCAAGAAAACACTTGTAACAACTCGTTGAAATTGGGCTACCATGAAATCGAAGTTTATAAGCGTTCTTTATAAATATATAACGCAATTTAAAGATGGAACTTCAAATTTATTAAATTAAAAGATATTAAAGTAGAACAAAGCTAGATAGTTCATTAGTTTATCGTTTACTAGTTAGAGAGTTAATTTTCATAAAACTCTATCTTTCGGCCCAAAACCAGCTCACAAAACTTTTTGTACAATACTTATTTAAATGTTGTGTTCCATTCTTTAAAGTACATATTCTCAAAAAAAAAAACTTTTAAGAATTAATTAAAAGTAAACTCCAAATGCCGTACAAAAGTGGTGGGACATCGACAGCGATGCATTACTGTACAAACCGATCGATGTTTCATCCGGCGTCTTTTGTAAACATGTGCCACTTGTTCAAATAAACCCAGCGCCGCATTAGCTGATCTCGATTTCACTACATTAAAACACATTAACGCCTTCACGTCGCGTGTTATTTCTGAATTAGGCAGGTATTGATATCACAACAATCTTATAATATTACTCATTTCTCGCATTCTTCTTTTTTACCCGAAAAAGATACTTAGGAATTGTATTGTGATATAAATGCCATCATAAATAGCGAGTCATTCTAAGAATATAGGAAAAGCGAATTTACAAAAATACCTATCATTATGGCCTAGAAAATAAGATGAAACACAAAGAGGAAATAGTGGCCTAGATATCTACTTTCAGCTAATATTTGAAATTTCATTACGTGCCAATTTAGAAGATTCGTTGAAAAAAGTATGAAACCGAAAAACCTGGCGATGATGTTCTGAAATCGGTCGTAGTTATTGTAATTAAGTTTAATTAAAACGTGAATAAAAGTGAGGCTAGTGTATTGATGGCTTTAACGTTTAAATATTAGAATAATGCACCTACTTAATTTCAACATGGGCGTTGATATTTGATATTTATTTATAAATTGTCTATAGAATTAAAACTATATTACACTAGCTGTTCGTCCAACCTTCGCCCGTGGTACATACATATAGCTTATGTCACTCATTGAAGTTGCAGCTTTCTAATGGTGAAAGAATTTTTGTAATCGGTCCAGAAAAAAGGTTTCAAAGAATTAGTGAAATAATCCCGCAATCCCTCTTCTAAATGGACGTCTCAAAAAATCCTATCCTACTACATCCTATCCTATTAATATTTTAAATGCGAAAGTTTGTAAGGATGTGTGTTTGTTTGTTAGTATTTCACGCAAAAACTACTGAACCGATTGCAATGAAATTTGGTACGTAGACAGCTGGATAACTGGAATAACATATAGGCAACTTTTTATCCCGATATTTCTACGGGATACCGACTTACGTGGGTAAAACCGAGGGCGCAGCTAGTATCCTAAGAACGGAAAGTGAGCTTTGGATTTATACAAATTTAATATGGACGGTTGCGAAGATTTATACTCAATGAAAACCCTGACCACAAAAAAGTGTCACTGAAGTGATAATTATACTATTTTAAATTAATTTTCCTCAGTATAATTAAGGCAATTTGTATTTAATGTTGGTAGGTGTACCGTACCTACTGTCAAAATTTCATACTTCGCATTCGCATTCAACCCACGCTCTAACCATTTCCAAAAAGTCCTACTAGTTGACGTGCCTAAGATATATGCAGCGCATTTATTTCTAAAGAAGAAACACAGATAACATATTGTATGTAACTAACTATATTGTAGAAGTGACTTTGAAGCGAAGTGAAGCGAATTAGCGAAAGGGTTTCATGAATGAGTTTACAAGGTAGATAATATAGTAAATTTTTCTTGATCATTATTACACCTAATTCATTCAAAAATCTATCTCATGTTTATTAAAATTATTTTAAATACGATAGCGCATTTGATGGTTCCTCTGACCCTTTGCCTGTTCCAGTATACTGCAACGTTTCACCAGATTTTTACATTGTTGGTTGAAAAAGTATGAAACAATAAAGATATTATGAGCATATTCAGTCATAGTTTGTTGATTAAACATTACTTGTATTGACTTGTTAATTAATGCCAAATCAAAAATCACTAATTCCCACAAAAATTGCCGATGCGTAAGCGTTTTAACCTAGTCATTTATTTATTTATTTAAAAAAATCAAACGTTAATTAATAAATTGAACATAAACTGTTTGTACTGTTTAGCAATAACCCTTATAAAGTTTATAAGGGTTATTGCTAAACAGTAATATATACCAGACAACCAGTTAACAAAATAAATGTATGAATTTCATGATATGTTCCGATAAGTGAGCATATACAAGATAAGCGAGTAAAATTTATATTTTAATTTTGTATCATGACAGAGAACAAAAAAAAAAGCAAATAAACTTATAATAAAATAAGCCTATATGGATATGACGTGATGGCTACCCAATAGCTTTCAATGTGTGTAAAATTGTGGAAATTGTTAAGAGTACGTACGAGTATATTTACCTGAGCTGCCATTATTCTTTGTCGTTCCTTGATAAGTCCACATTTGGGGCATTGGCAGTTTCGATAGGCACAAGATTTTTTATGACCCCGCAAACTTGATATAAGTCCGTGGTTGCGGCACCTAGCGCATTTCGGCACTCTCGCTCTACCTCCGTTCATTATTTCGTTAATTGTGTTTTGAAAAATCACTATTGGTATTTAAAATTCACTCTGAAGTAACAAACAATTAAGTAATAATTATTGCAGTCAATGATTTATTAAATAACTCAAAAAGCAGTCTTATAATTAAATTGATTTTAGAAACGGTTGCAAATAAAAATGTAGATACCAATTTAAAGTTTAAATCAAAATGCTATTAATCTCATAGAATAATTGACGATGTACGTATATTTTTGTTAAATTTATTATAAAGTTAAGAGAATACTTTTATTTTAAGTATGTTATACACTATTTATTTTAAACCTTTAAAAATTTAAATCGCACTACTACACTTTCAGGATCAAAACATATTAAGTAATCTTTTGATTATCTTTAAAAATATTTCACTTACCTTTGTTCTGTAGTTACAGTACAAAAAACAATTTTATATATTTTTGTAACACAATCACAAAATGATACCTATATTTTAAAACGCAAACAATAATATCTTTCAATATAATTATCACTTTATCACATTCACAAATATCAGCTCAACCGCCCACATAATAATCCACCCTGAAACTAATACCGGGAAGCTGAGTGTTTTTCACGAAACAATGCGATAGGCGTTGAAAGCAATAAAATGTTACAAAACAATTCTCGTGAAAATCAACTCTATATTCAGGTTTCCAGGGCGCAGTGTCGCAAGTCTTCCCCCAACATCCTGCAGATTTCTATCCGCCCTCGCGTGAGATGCGACCAATCAGGAACGGACTTTTTTACGATTGGTTACATCTCGCGGCTAGAAAAACAAAAGATTCTATTGACATATGTTTCATTTGGATAAGCTACAATATATACTTAGGTATATCCAGATTTCATACTTCTGGAAGATAAACAGGTAGATAGTTAAATATACATACAATAATATAAAAATATATGTATAGCACATCGCTTATTTTATGAATGAGTTTTAATTAAAAAAATATATATATACCTAAAAAATAACAAAGTAACCTAAGTTACTCCTAATCGAATCAAAATCTGACAGTGAAAGTGCCGTCGTAAAAATAAACGTTATTTGGTAATGTACCGTGGATCTATACGTTCATATGTAGATATTTAGTAAAGAGCGTTGATATTAAAAATATTAAAACTGACCCTACAATTTTATTTATGGGTATAGATAATATAAATTGTAAACTGTGTAGATATAAGTTATGAATCAAGATAATGATTTGTTCACATTATTTAAAGCTAAAACTTTGACTTTTCGTTTATTGAAATCAATATTAGGCTAGTCTGAATGTACTCAGCTAAAGTTTATAGAAGCGAAAAATTAGCTACATAGGAGCGAGGCGGTGGAGAACCCTCAAGCTCAAGGGGCCCTCGAATCCTCGCCTGAAAATTTTGATCGATTTGAGTTTGAAAAAATTTCGCCCGATTTTTAACATAAATCAACATACTAGATTACAATCCGCCTTTGATGATGGGTGCTCTATTGAGAGAAATAGGAAACTAACTTCGAAGGCTAGAAGTTTCGCAATTAGTTATAGCTTTCAGGGGGTTTGCAGTTGATGGTCTGATGATGGCAGATTTGATGGTCTTTCTTTTATTTGTATTTGTTAATTCGTAAGCTATATTGCGCGGCTTCGCTCCCATAGCATCCTAATTCCTTCCCTACTAATATTATAAATGCGAAAGTTTGTAAGGATGTGTGCGTTTGCTGCTCTTTCACGCAAAAATTACTGAACCGGTTGCAATGAAATTTGGTACGTAGATAGCTTGACAATTGAAATAACATATAGGCAACTTATTATCCCGATATTCCTACGGAATACGGACTTACGCAGGTCAAACCGCGGGGCGCAGCTAGCAATTTTATAAAAATAGTCTATAGTCTTCCTCGACTTAAAAAAAATTCCATTCGAGCCCTTCTGGCCTTGCGGAGATCAGCGGGTGTACATTAATAATTTGTTTTACCATATTTTTCGTAACATTTCGAATTTTCCTCTTCTTTAAATATTTCCCAAAAAACTTGACAACATGTATGAAATTTGCTATGAAGTTTCTTAGATTACCTTCAAATAAACTCTTCAGCTTTTCGAAGAGCAAAGCAAAGATATGGGAGATGCAGGCATCGTGGAAAGCATCACATAATGACAAAAGATCGGCGTTCTATGTAAAGTAAAAGTTCTGAAGTACTAATAAGGTTAAGCTTCTTAGTACTTTCCTTCATTCCCGTCTGTATGTAACCTGTATGTAACAAATGTACCTTTCCAACGGTAAAAGAATTTTTAATATGCAATATCACAATGTGAATTATGAAGAGGAATCTTCATAATCTATATAGTAATATTGCGAGAGGAAAATATTGTTCAAAAATTCTTTCACCATTAGAAAACTGCATCTTCACCGAATGGCATAGGTTATAAAGTATGAATGTACCACCATCTACTTATAAGTATTTTTATTGATCGAAGTGTACCACGGGCTAGAGGTATAAATTAAGTATGCAAGGAAACAAGCATATAAAATTTTCGTATTTTTTTTCGTTCATTATTTATTTCTATAATTTTATTATAATATACATATATACACTTTTGTACATTTTTTTGTTTTACAGGCGTTGCTTATTAATATCATATTTGTAAAATTCGTAAGTATGCATGCATGTATGGATGTTTGCTACTCTTTCACGCGAAAACAGCTTATCGTATCTGTATAAAATTTTGGTACAGGGGTAAATAAGTCGGGATTGGTACATGGCTGCTTTTTACCCGTATAATTATTCTACTCTTTGCCGGGTACCATACGAGTGACGACGTGAGTTACAGCTTTTAACATATTTATACCCAGTAGTGGTCGTTAAAGAACCTATTTGATATACTTCCAACATTTCAGAATTTTTAATGCTTATGGACCAAAGCATAAGTATTTTATTATATATTATACCCAAACTAGTCATTATTTGAGATCAATCAACACTTACACATTGCATTTTGCTTCTAGTTACCATGTGAATGTTTGTGTACAAAATGTTTTTATACCAACTTAACCCACTCTAACATAACATCAGTGTTCAACTTTTAGCCATCACAAATATCTTGAATCAGAATCCTTACTCATAACTAATAAGTTTTTTTGTACTATTGTTCTAAATATATACCAATCAATCGTAGTAATAGTGCCAATATAATTATTTAAGCACATTACTACTTCAATATAATTTTTTTTATCACATTTTTTATAGATTCACTATTTCAACAAACACTATTGACTTGTTCGTTTTTAATAAAAAAGGGATTTACATGAATACACAATTCTATTACCAAATTATTAAAACAATTAAATTGTATCCGAACAATCAGATACTGGTGAATGTATTTTACTGTACTTACAGTACATGGATAAATAAATTAACGCTTTTGTTTTATATATTTGAGTGATTCACGTAATACATTGCTAACTGATGCAACCCTATATGCAATAAAAACAACAAGTAGTTGAATTTTAAATTTATAACATAAAAGAAACTACTATTATAGCAGTATTTACTATATTTAAGTTTATCAACATTAAAATGAAAATTAGATTTGAAAATGTCATTTACTTTTCTTCTTTTCATGTTGCTTAGCCGCTTTCTTCTTCATGATCTGAATACGTTTGTCAGCAGATACAATATTGATATTGGGTGTGACTACTTTTGATGGTGGCGATGATGCTGTAGTGCTTGCAGAAATCTTAACTGGTGTTGTTGGCTCAGATATAAGGGTTGGCGACTTTGCTGGTTTTGAAGTGTAAGCTGTGGAATAACTTTGTGAGGAAAGACAAGAAGCACACTGCCAACCGGAGCTCATATCATTATCACTAATAACTGGCTTGTGGCAATCCTGAAACAAAGCAATATGTCAATAAGTAAAGAAACCCATTGATTGGTATATTAGGGAATTATTCAAACCTTGTCTTATATTTATTAGGTTTTAACATTGTGATTTTGTGTTCATGTTATAACTATTTTGTTGGCGATCAACAGATTTTAACAAAAAACAAAATTTACCTGGTGATAGAGGGCATGACAAGCATCACATTCAACCAAACGATTACCCGCTTGTACTGCTATCTGTCTACACACAACACAGGTCAAATCTTCCTGTAAGAAGTCAAATGCCAGCTCTCCATCCATAACAGAATCATCATCATTATCTCTTTCAGGAATCTGTATTTGCTGAGGACTTTGTTGGGGAATTGGTATTGTTTTTGAACTGCTAGACCCTTTATCACTTTTGTGTTTGGACCGTGATGGAGATACAGTTTTCTCTTCGTTTAGATATTTTTTTGGTAATACGTTCCCAAGGGTTTTAGAATTTCCATAGGTTTGGCGAATCATATCGTCAAGAGTTAAACGCAACTGCTCTGTTGAATCAGATGCATTTGAATGCAAATATTTGAGACATAATTTAATAGCCGGATCCAAATCGATTGATGTCATTTTGTGATGTATTGTTTAAAACACCTTTCTTAATATAAAGATGAACAAGAAGTCGGATATGGGAATATATATTATTATTTATAGTAAAAGCAGTTTTAGATTGTGACAACTGACAATAACAGATTATTTTTTTAAGATTTAATGGCTTGGTTACAATCCGTTGCCAGTGGAATCGGAAGTTGCCATTCAATAAAAAAAAAGAAAAGGAAGAAGGCTTGTCCACAAAACTTTCAAGCCAAACAAAATAATAAAATATATATTACCTAGGCAGATACACAGATCGCATAATACTCCACAGATAAAAAAAAAGTAATAAATCCGCATTAAAATATTAATGATAAATGTCACGTAAAAAGAAAACTACCGATGTTCTGGAACCAGCGTTCGAAAGTTAGTAATATGATGTTTCATGTGCATAGAATGTAGAACGGTTAAATACCTCAGCTACGATTCCCTTCAGATGCACACGAAAATAAAATTGTTCCATTTCATCCATTTCCACATATCATGCTGAGTTTCTACTGCTGCAGTTCTATAGCTGAATAACATTCCGTGTAGATACACCTTAAATTAATGTGTCAATGTCAACTGTCAGATCTAAATGCATGTTTTCAATATAGCAACAGCTGTAATTAATATTCGTATTTCTTTAAAAAACGGTTTTGGAGTTGTAAATCCATGTCAAGTCTTCAAATATTGAAGCATTATTCGTAAATGTTGATTACATTTCTATACCTCAATTACAGTACCCCTTAACATAAATTATTAAGATTTAAAATTAAATTATGTTGAAATCATTTCTTTTTATATATTTAGTTCTCGGTTCACAACGATGTGCCTCTCAAATGGGACCAGACCCTTGGGATGAAAAAGATAATCAGATAAATACAAATGAAGATGATCTTCCCCCAGATCTAAAATTACCCAAAAAGATCATAAAAAACAAAGCACAATCTAATCAAGGAATGAGTGATTGGTTTTACAAACGTTTGTTGACAATTATTCTAAAAGGCGGACAAAAGAAGGCAAGTATAATAATTAACTCCCAAATACTGGATCTTCATGAAATGTTCGAATCTATTCATCTTTAAAACTCCCTTATCATTTCTAGGAAAATGATGATAGTACAATTGACATATCTTTACAAATGAAATATAGCCAAGAACAATTAAATGTTCTTGATGAATACATAACTTCAGGTAATGCTATTTCAGAAGAAATGTTCCGGAGATCAATTGCATATGTAGAGGAATCTATATACAAGCCTTCAATTACAGAAAAAATTGCAATGGCTTGGAGTGAATACATTTTCATATATTTTGTAGAGTATAAGGTAAAGTTTTTACTTTTAATGATAAAGTTAATGGTTTATTGTTACCTTTTTTAGGACTTTCCAGTTAAATCAATATAAAATTGACGAATTTATCAATTTTACATAATATGAACATTGTTAATATTATCTTGTTCTTTTTTTTTAAATTAGTTAATGGTTACAGGAATATCTTACATGGGGATTTAGTATCCTTGCATGTGTAGCTGGTACATTTTGGTTGTGGCAATACATTTCCTACAAAAACATATTGATATCTATAGCTATAGTGTTATATCTGTATGAAGCTTTCATTTCCTATAAAGTAAGTATTGATTACATAAGAAAAAAAATTTTGAGGTTTCTGACAATTTACTTACTACTTAAATATGAAAAACATGTATAGAGTGGATGAAAGTAGTGCTCAGAATTACCTCATTGGTAGAAATTGTCACACCTAACCCCATATCAATAGTAATTTCAAACTAGGCTAATGGCTTAATAATATTAAAGTTAATTAAAAAACAAACAGCATAATTTATCTCAATGGTAAAAAGTCCTTGTACTAAATTCATTTTATGATCAATCTATGTGCCCACTCATACTGATACTTTTGTTCTGTCTTTTGTTCACATAAAATTGTCAATTATTTCCATTAAACTACATATTTCTTTTATTAATTTGTATTAAATTTTTTGCTAATTCTTAGTACTTAGGTAATAATTGTTTATGAAATAAAATTTAGTATTAGTAACAACTCAGAAACTAGTATTGAAATGTATTTTTCTGATGATAGGAAGCAGAAAAAGAGGAAGTAACAAGATTTTTGTCAGCTATAAATGCATGCAAGTGGTACTTTTGGACATCAAACTGCGAAGTTACACCACCAGACCCACTTGTAATATTAAAACATATGAATCCTTTGAAAATAGGCATAAGAATGTTTACAATCATTATAACTGAGCCTATGATTACCATTAGTGCTACTGTGAACACTATGATTAATGGGATCACAGGTAAGAGTGTATTATGGGCAATTAAATCTATTGTGCTTATATATCTACTTTTTTAAACAAATATTGTTAAATTTGAGTATACTTGTATTATACTTTGTGTATTTTGTTTCAGCTGATCTATGGTACCCATTGGACAAGATTCTACAAGTAACTCTGCTTGTAGTTTTCAATGGACTACTCATAACTTTGCTAGTTTGCATTATTTTCAACTTCATACTCAATATACCATTACAATTGAACTTCTTTTACATAATGAGTATTGTGTTACCCAAGCACAATAGGAATATAGGCACTGTAAATGAAACACCTGTTGAAAAACCTCCAGAAGGTGATAGAATTAGCGGTGAAACATTGAATAGGTTTTTAGATTTGTGTAACAAAGCCTTAAACACCACACAAGCAAATGGCAGACATAGTAATGATTTATCTATAACTAACTCAGGGTATAGCTCTATTCGGAGATCAGCCAGTACTGGCAGACTGCAAATCTTACCTTCAAATGTTAATAATAACAACAATGCTAAAAATAACAAAAACCCCTCTAAAAACGCAAGACATAATGGAAGTGGTGACGCATGAAACACATCATTGTCGAAACGGGATGGTACAAAAATCTGCCAACTCATATCTGAGTCTTATCCTTTATGTATTAACTTGTGTAATTTTTATGTAATTTTTAATGTGTGTCATTTTTTCACATAATATTTATTCATTATGTAATTATTTTTTTGTTGAACTGTCATAATTTTCATTAAATATATAAATAGATAACCTAAAACACAAATATTTTATATTTTAATATGTAACAAATTAGTCATAGTGCCCAACTCGAAATTGTCTAGGTGTAAATGTAATATAATGTTGTTTTAAAAATGTACTTAACTGTGATATTATGCGCTTCAATAATTTTTAATCATGTTTTCGTTTTATGGGCTAAATAAATAAACAACTAAATATTTCATATTTTATTTCGTGATGCCTTATTGAGAAAGTGTTACAAGATAAATTAAAAAATATAATAATTCAATTGAAATATTCGTTTCGGATACAATAAGCAGAATTTTTTATAAAAGATACAACTGTATCTAGGGACGAAGCAAATTCTAATCTTAAATTCTATGCTATTGGTCAACAAACATTCGCAACCTCATAATAAATAACATTTTAACAAAATATTTACATCACTTCAAATGCTTAGATTCCCTTACTCTCGCACGTTGCCAAGCTTACAGACACTCCTTCCCTGAGGTGCCTACTTCCACCTACTCTATGTCTAGGATCTACCGCAGTATCTTCTACGCTTTGCAATTTATGGATCAAGCTAAATATACAAATGTGAATAAATTAATTATTGTTATCGAATTGTTTCAATCCCCAATTCACACCTGAATTGTTTGTTTTTTATTTCATTTGTACCAATGGACTAAAATAGATATTAATATGTTTATATAAAAAATGTAACTGTCACCCTAAGCTTTTAAAAACCGTAAGGTTATGATCAAATTGTGATTTATAACATTTTCTGGCAATCGCACTTCTGTATTTTACCGAGAAAAAAAAAACAATTACAATTTTCTGTTGACATATACACTGAATGAGTATCACATTGCATGAACGGAAACAAAGTAATTCAAATTCGCATTGCTATGAAATTTACAGAAAAATGAACTTGAAATCACCAATAAAAAATATATAAGCTCTACCACCAAGTTATAAATGTGTATGTACAAATATTTGTAAAGGAAATAAACATTTTTTCTATTTTAATTGCTTCGAATGCCTTCATCAAAGTTAATACAATTTATTCATTTGAACCGAGCTGAAGATATCTCAACTATTGTAAATAGGTTCTAATCAAAAATTTTATTTATTGTAAGTAGTTACATAATTATTATTCCTCTTAAAGGCTAGATGACCTAGAAGCATACAAGATACAAACAATAAAGGTGAATATTACTTCTAGATTTAAATTGAAAAATTTTACCATTTGGATTTCATAACATGGCAGTTTTTCATATTATGTGAAAACAAATGCGAGTTGCGAAACGAAAGCCATTAAAAGCGGACCTTAATGTGGATTTGAGATCGTCTATTAATGCCACGAGATTTTGAAAAGTGCAAGAAAATTTGAAATTTCATGAAATGTCATGGGTGGAAGTTTCGACGCAGATATCGTGCGATTATAATAATTTTTTTATTTCAGAAGGTCAATTTTCAGGAAAATATACGTTAAGTCCGCCAGTTAATAATAAAGCCATGATGAGATCTCAGAAATAAAACAAATTATGATGCAATTAATGGACGATCCTTCGACTATATCTGACAGCATTATCCGATGTCCTTTTAATATAAATATATAGTTTAAGAAATCGCGAACTATTATTCAACATGGAAGCTATGCTATACCTCTATTTTATTTTCCAATAAATCTTTAAAGCTATAAATTATAATAAATGACCACTGCAGTCCCTACACACTGACTTTAATGCTAAATTATTCCTTACACATTTTTAGACAAAAACGACTTCTATGATTCAAACTATTTCAATATTATTGCCATATACTTTATTTTGCACCTTCATGAGGATTTTATTTAATTTGATAAACTTTAATTTTAAAAGATCTGATAAAAATTCTTACTTTCATGGATCATTTAACAATCTTACAGAATACAATAAATATTTATTTCGTTGCATTATGAATAGAATGTAGTTATGCCTATATTATTAATGAAACAACAGTAACCTAAATTAATTTTTGATATAAACTTTATAAATAAACAATGCAAGGCAGAGAAAATTATGCATCCATGAAAATAAGAAATTGAATTATAAGCTCACTTGTTCACTACACTACCTGTAGACTAATTTAGAGAATATGGAAATTTTATTATTATATATTTTCAGAATACACTACATAGATTATAGATTATTGAGAGAAGATTGAAGTCGGAAAAGACATTATGACGACGTATAATGAAGAATTAACTTATTATTTAAAAGGAATGTTTTACGCCACTAAGGATCTGTATTTCGAGCTAGAAGCTATGAAATTGAGATATTTATACAAATTTATACTAAAAACTTTCTCAAGTATATAAAGTTTAACATAATATAACATCACCAGGGTTCGTTAATTGTAAAATGTATTACGAAATGCACCAAATGTAAATTCCAACATTTTAACGAATAAAAATTTACAAATAATTTCAAAAGCTTGCATAGACTGTCGGGAGATAGAAGACAAGTGTAATCTAACATAATATACAGTGACACACATGAAATAAAGATATCTCTACGATAATAGAAAACATCAAACAACTTTAAACAACATTGGTCCAGTTACAACAATTTAATGTAACAATGATTTTATCCATCAATGTGTACATAATATTCTTAATTATTATATGTGCCCATGTAACAATAATTCCAACGTGGGTGTCTTCTTTTAATGTCTTGACAACACTTAAAATTACACAAACTGTTTATAAATATAAAAATATAAATAATTATAAAAATACACAACAATTCAGGGATAATGATTAAATTATATTTTAATGTAATAAGCGTTTGGGTCATGCAAGCATATTGAATAAAACTGGCAACTGCACAATAAGTTTTTTTTTATCATTCCTAATTACTTATTCCTCACTATAACCAGCATATACAATAATAATAATCGACTGACTAGATAAATTTGTATCTATGGACAATTCTAATTAGATATGTTAGTGAACGATATTAAATAATGTGCACTAATGACTAGCGATAGCTACGATTAATATATTAAATTTAAAAAGTTAATTTATAGTCAAAATATTATAGGGAATATAGTATGTTGTTTAGTCATTGTGAGATATACAAACTGGATATGGTGTCGCTATATGAGTTCTAGCCGAGTTGGTTTAATCTATCGTTATTTGTCATTCACTTTTTATTCACAATTTCATTCACACGCTTTTGAAACAAATAATTTAAGATTTAATTATTTTGAAAGTAGCACGTGTACGTAATTTCAAGATTTTTTTTTATGTTAACTTTTTAGATATTTGGCACATAATATTATAATGTCTCTCACAATGACTTAAATAATCTAATAAGTGTAGTTGACTATTTCAGAGTCACATATGATTTGCTTAATGTTATGATTAATACAATACGTACTTATTTCAAGTACATATTTCGTGTAGCCTCACGATGATAATGCTAGTTTTAAAGCATGCTTTATCTTATTACTTATACAAAAAGCAATAACGACACTGAAATAAATAAAATAAATGTTTATGAAACATAACCAATAGCCATTAACTTTAGCTAATAGTTCACGGGTGTAATTTAACGTGTAGCACTTCGAGAAACATACTTTACGGGCTCCATCAGTATTCCGATTATCAGGTACTGAATACTTAACGTAAACATGACATTTAATTAATTATTTGTCGGCGTACATATAATTTAACAACACTTGTCCTAGAGACTTCACTTCGTTGTATTTTCACACTAACGCTCGGAATAACTTCACGACCTTAGCGTCTCAGTCATTATAGGTCTAATAACTTATCTGTGAAGCGGCAGTTATTTTAAATATATTCAAGTTTTAATAAAATAACTCTTCTTCACCATTCTACCATACATATTTCTGCAAAAGGTTTCACTGTCATAGCAATTTAAAGTTCCTCAAATAATATTAATTATTTGAGAATTTATTAGTTCTAAAAATCCAAACCAGCATTAGAGTACATTTCTTTATTATTATTGACCAAAGAAGTTTTAGATTTTTAATTAACATTTGTGATTCGTATTCCAAAATATGGCAACCCTACGTTAAGCATCGCACCTAGTTCACAGATAAGTTAGTCGTACTATACTCATATATAGATAAATATGTAACTAGTGTAAATAAAGTAATTTTTAGTTATAGCAAAATATATATTCTACGATGTAATCGCATCGTACAAACTAACATTATAATAGGCATGATAATACTTATTTAAATGCAACTTGTCCTGTGCTTAACTAATGATTTTTTATGACTAGAACGGTGACTTAGTTAATACTAACGGGCAACATCATGAGATACAATATATTATAAAAATTTAACTTGTTTTCGAATTTAATTTTCAAGCATTTTATGACTCGTTTAATATGTTTTTCGTCTCTTTTAAACATATTTATATAACATAATGCTGCTAGTTATTTAATAGATAAGGTGGGATATTACATTAGAAATAAATGATTCAGGTTATCTACATCAATAGACATTTTTCCCTTCCACTAGCCGACCCCTCACCGCCTTCTTTGACATTTTTATCCTTTTTCTTTTTTCCTTTACCATCAACTTGGAGAGAGACATTTCTGTTCTTTTCCATGTTAAGTAATTCCTATGAAAAAATAATCATAAGTTAAACTTCCCAACATATAAATCAATATTATACACATACATTCATTTTCCGCCAGCGGCTTTTACCGCAGTAAAAATTAACGTAAGTCTATGGAAGGAGATTTTCACACAAATTATTCGACTTTAAAAAAATGTTACCTGAAATAATTGTGTGACATTGTGATTGGTTTTCGCTGAGGTCTCCATAAAAGATACGCCCCACTCTTGCGCTTGCGCCTGGCCTTCTGCCGCGGAAACTTCTCGAATCTCAGGGCTCTCGTCGCATTTGTTTCCCGCTAGCATCACAGGAATGTTTGGAAGATCGGCGCCCTTTATTTCTCTTATCGTTTGCCATATGGGCTTTAACTCTTCCAGCGATTGTCGACTGCTCACAGAATACACGAGTATGAACGCGTGACCCTGAAAAATAGTTTGTTACTATTAGTTCATTAATGTGCTGTCGTCTTCTCATTTATTTGTCTTTCCTGGTTGTGTTTAACATTACAATACACATTTATTAAAAATGTTTTATCGCCATGTATACATAGTGGAGATCGGATGAGACTTAAAATGACAAGGACAAGGTCGAACTTCAAGCACACAATATAATGGGCAATCTGATTCTGATGCATTTTCGATCTATGACATAGACGTTGTCAAGCAACCCTGGGCTCCGCAGCGGCTGCTTTGCGTGGTCTTTGCAGTTTTGACGTGGCAGAATATAATTTCATCATCATTTCAATATATTCTGCTACGTTACTAACCAATAACTTAAATATTTACTCAAGTATAATTCCTTACGTGACCGTTTGAAGATTGCAATTGTGTTTTATATATACATGTAGGAAAACCTAATCTTTACATGTATTTTCAGTTACAATGCAGTTTCTTGTCGAATCATTTACATCAAATCACAATTTATGTATATTTTTTATTTCAGTCAACTAATATGAAAATTAAAACTGCAAGTCGAAGTATCCATATTCTTAGCTTTGCGGTGTACAGAGGGAGTTGTCTCCGGAGACAAGTCCCTCTGTACACCGGCTGCTCCGGAGCAGCCTTGCAATAAATATGGTGATTTAAACTTATACATAAAAAAATACGAGAATCGAAATCGAAATAATTTCATTTTAGACCTCCTATAAATGCTCTGACAAACACTTTTTCTTTTGTGTTGTTTTTTTTCTTTTGTATGAGATTAAAACTTACACAGGTAAAATAACATCAATTCAACTCATTTTGTTCGACAATATCAAAACCTACTTATTCATCGTACCATGTAAAGCTTTAAGCTAGGTCAGCTATTCCTGACTAATATAAAAGAATACGATATTAAAATAACAATAAAAAAAATGTAAAGCAGAATATTTAAAAAAGAAGTTACCTTGCTGATTGATAACCTTTGCATGGCTGGAAATTGATGGGAACCAGTGGTGTCAGTTATTTGTAACGTACATATCGTTTTATTGCTGCTTATAACCTGTAACCAATAAAAAATACATCGTTTAAGATACTGATTTAGAAACAAAACCTTCAGTGGTTTTGTGTAACCTTACGAGTATTCGACATTTCGGCCCTTACTTATGAAACTAATTGGATATTAGTTAATTTACACCGAATTCAAACTAAACTATACTGTGGCTCAGTCCGCCCGAACATAACCGGACCTCCAAAATTCTGTATTGACTATGTCTTTACGTTTTTATTTCAAAATACCTGCGTCCCGCAGTTTCACCTGCGTAAATGAGTTTGTCCTTTGAATCCCAATGTTCCTATGGGAATACTGCTAAAAAAGTTACCTAACTTATTCCTCATTACATCAGCTATCTGCCAACGAATGTCCCGTCAAAATCGGTCGAGCTGTTCCAGAAAATAGCCGGAACAAAAAAACAGACGGACAGACAAAAATTGTAAAAAAAATGTAGTACGTACCATACATATATATTCATATTGTATATATAGTTAAAAACGGTTATTTCAATAATACAGACAGCCACTCCAATTTTATGTATATATATATATATAGATGTAAAAAAAACAATATTTTACTTCGACAACTGTGCCAATTAGATTTTCGAACTACAAGATTTTTTTATTTTATAACTTGGACTAAGTTATAAAATAATAATCTCTCTAATCGTTTCTTAATATTGTTATCTTCTAACCAAATACTCAGCATATATACATATTACCAATTCTATGCCAGGTTGGCTGTCTCTACTGAGTTGGTATATTGGCATATCACGGTTACGTTGCATTAATATTGCGATACGGAATATTTTTGTGGGGGAATTTAGTTAATACTGGTCAAGTTTTTTTTAGCCCAGAATATTGTATAAGAGCTATAGCGGGTGTTGGTTTTTCAGCGGCTGCGAATTACATTTTAGAAGCCCTAATTTTCCTTAAGAAGAAAAGTGTTATTCTTCTTAACGAAAATTAGGAAATTCTTCACAACTTTTAAGGAAAGTGCGCACTTTTTATTCCAAGGGATCCGACGTGTTTGCGAGTGGCATAGTTTAGAACGACGCTCTTTTAACAGGAGGATTTATTGGTTGTATGATTTAATTTTATTTCATTACATTTATATACTGTGGATATGTATCTAAAATGTGAATCTATTTAAGACAGTATTGTGTTAATTTTATAGTTTGTATGTAATATATGTAGCGTGTATCGTATCGCATATTACTGTATGATTAGAATGTCGATCGGGCTGACGAGCACAAGAAAATGTGCATACATGTATTGTACCATATTTTTGGTACTTTTGTTGATGCAAATAAAGGAATAAAAAATTCTCTTTTTGTTCAGAACTACGTTAATAAAAACTATAGTTCAATGTTACCTAAACATTATTGCCCTTTGTCAAAAAAAGACACAGAAAAAAATTAAAATATGAAGATTGCTTTTGTCTGGATTATTATCATTGTAAAAGTTTATTATGTGAACCTTCCTACAATATTCTGTAGTTACAACCATTCTTATATTTACTACTAAATATTGTCAGAATGCCAAATAATTTTGGCAACACACTGTTATGATATTGATTTTTTATATAAATGTGGATAACATACTACTTACTATAAATTTTTGCTAATGTAATCAGGGCCGGATTTAAACTCAATGCCGCTCATGGGCACCGGAAAAAAGTCCGCCTTATTACTAGATTTTTACAAGGGGGGAAATACGTGTAGAAAGACGTTTACATGCTGATTTTTTATTATTTTTTTTCAGGTATGAAAACTAATGTTATATATTGAAACTATCAGGTTATTTCATACATATACAAACATACATACAAGTGAAGCTAATAAAATTCGTGTAGAAAATATACGATTTTTCGTTTAAATTAAAATTAATTGGTGAAATCGATAAATTATTATAACATTTTTTTTTTTTTTATTGATTGATTGTTAAAGTTGATGTTTTATGAAATGCAAAAAAAAATTCCGAATTTCAATTTTTCATACATAAATACTAATTAGATTTCTTTAATTCCAGTAAATAGAAAAATCAATTATTATTTGAAATCTTCAAGGAAACAAATTGATTAAATTACTTTGATTATTAATTTTGGTTAAAAAAGTGTGTACCAAAATTATAATTCATAAATAATGAATGAATTGAATTTCTTGAATTATCAATTAAACAAAAATATATAACTTAATAGAATTATTTAATTATATTGGGGAATCTCAAAAAGACTAAAAAACATTTATCACTTTCAAAATTTTGCACCCCTAAAACATCTACCCTGGGCACTTGTCCCCACTGTGGTGGAAATCCATCGCTGAATGTAATACTCTCAAGATTTACTGCCAGAGTACGGGTAATACTTTCATGAATACATGATAGCTTAAAATTTTGCAGAAAGCAACTTGTGATAGATTGTACCTTCCAGATTTTTTTTTCGGCATTGTTTCAAATTTATGCTTACACAAAAACAAACAACATAAAAAAACTATTTTTGACATATTTTTGTAGTGTTTACTCTTCGTATTTTCACATCTGATTTGAATGCAGTATAATCATAAATAAAATAATGTATATAATATAGTAAGACTTATATATTTATACAATATTTTAAAACAAATGGACAGCGAGGTCATACAAGAAAAATGTATGCATTCATGGAGTTTATCATTAGATTGAGTCACATACATAACAGTTTTAAATAATATATTATTTCTCTTTATAAAAAAATTCAACTTCTAGCGAAAGCAGGGTTTTAAAAAATTATTGGAGCCAAACATGAAAAAATCCCTACTGAAGATTAACTTTCGATTTCATCACATTATTTAAATTACAACAATATTTGGAAAAATTGTCATTATAAAATTACTATTTATTTTAAAACCTCGATCAATGTACTATAGTCATGTTTAAAAGTAATTTTTTTCATTTGTTATCTTAAGGATATCCAAATTAAAAATCATCATCTTATGCTTTCAGAACCAGCTGCTCAAATTCACAATTAAATTGTTATATTCAAATTCAATCACTCTCAGTGGATACATTGCACAGTACAATTACCATATATTTCATGTCAGCAGTTATATATACAGTTTTCAATAATCATTAATTTAACATATAGTTTTATTGTTTAATAAATTATAGTTTATACAATTACAGTTTTCGATTTATATCACAGCAAACCCTACATACATACAGGATTTGTGTGAAATAAAAGTTTAAAAACCACTTTCCAGAGGAATTTACATATTTACTGGTAAATATATATAATATTATATGTTCAAATAGTAATAAGTAGATAAAACTGATAACTAAAATATAAAAACGAATTACTGATCGTACCTGTCTGTAAGTATCTTCGATAGTCGGTATGTATGATTCTCTGAATGTACCTTTGACGAAACGTAGAACCAGAGAACTTTTCCCTACACCACCCGCACCAAAAACTACAACACGATAATCATTGCTTTGCTCCGGCATTACTAGTTTTAGTAGATGAGCCTTGTTGGAAAATCAATCATTAAATTCGTTTTGACACAGAGGGAAACTATTTTACAGCATTTTATGTATTTAAAACAAATATACAAATAAATTACACATTTGATTAGCGCGGAAAACTTATGGGAAAATAAAGACACATTCTTATTTTTAATTCACAACGCCCAATCAAATACCGAAGACAGTACAGCGGT
>NC_052114.1:6183556-6209527 GCF_012273895.1 Zerene cesonia
GTATGCTATCGTACATCGTACGCAGGCACAAAATTATCGTATTTGTACGATAATTATCGTACGGTTCCGAACACTGCAGCGGTATACCGTATAGGTCATGTATAGGTACAATACGAGTCAACGAATCGAAAAGCGAACCGCGAACGCCGAACGCCTACGTTGACACTGACAACTGACAAATTACCTACGAAAACGAAATACGAATGTCAAATGATGAAACGGAATAATTTATTTTTCTTCAATTGAATGTGTGGCACAAGACTAGGTAATAAATATAATATTGAAACCGCATAAAAAGCTTCTCAAAGCATATATGAAATGATGGCTTTAATAATATGTGAGAATGCTATTATCTACTAACATATATAATATATATAGTATTGTGACACTGTTTATTCAAAATACTATAATAAAAAAGACTACAGGCTAAAGAAAGATCAGGTTATATCCTGTGATAACAGAAAATTGGTGTTAGTTTTTAAATTTAATTCCTTACTATCTTAAATCTTGTTGACAAAAGTTATCCCCGAAAAAAAATTGACCTATATATAAAAGTCAAGTAAAAGTATTTAAATAAGTGTCTCATCTCCTAAGACACTATAGTACTATTAATATACTATTCTAGTTAGGCTTCTACATGCTTCAATCAGTCAGAATCCATACTAACTTCTAGATTTAAGATGTTAACTCGCTGAATGCGATTCCACTGTTCTATTTATACTAATAAAGCTGAAGAGTTTGTTTGTTTGTTTGAACGCACTAATCTCAGGATCTATGGTCCGATTTGAAAAATTCTTTCAGCGTTAGATAGCCCATATATTCAGGGAGGCTATAGGCCATATATGTACACCAGTCGCATCACCTGTCCATCACTGCACTTTATAAAATATTACTTATTGGCGATGGGCACACATGGTCACTTATTTTAATTGTGGGAGTCGAGCATGTTTCGTCATGAATTGGGCCATATATCAACAAGAATAGACCACACCTCCCCAGAAGATCGGCGAGTAATAGTACTATGCAAATGCTACTGTGTGGTGAGTGGGGGATCATCCTCATGCTTGCATGTATCTAACATTGTGGCACGAAAATTTTATATAATTTTTAGAGATATATAGAGAGATACAGATAATATTGATATAATATTAAGGTTTTGTTGTATTAATTACCTATCATACATTATTTATTTGAAAATAGATTTATATATCGGATGTAGAAATATAGATCTCAAAAGGTCAAGTTACAAATGTGCCACATATTAACACATATAAAATATTTCAGAAAATTAATTTTCAAGTGTTGAAATTGTGTAAACTATACCGTACTAGTGACATTTTTTTGATGAGGAATTATATTATTGATTTGCTATAGCCTATGGTTTTCATTGTCTATGACAAAAATTGTTCAAGGCAAGGCAGGGAATGGATTAGAAAATTACAAAATTACAAATGGCTTCCGTTTCCAACTTTCGGCTGCCGTAATTATTTGAAGGCATGGTTTTTTGAAATAAGGTTCGTATTGCTCTGTATAATGATGTTGATGTTTTAGCGAATTCTTCTTATTTATTTAAAAGTGTATTAGCATATATTTTCTGGTTAATATCTTAGGTATTTTAAACGTGCCGGTTATGCATTAATTTTTTTCTGTTTTTTAGCGATCTTCAGTTCTAATTTATCTACATAGAGTTTCATAGAAAATATATTAGATTTTAACTAAAGGTAATAAAATATAAATTATTTCAGGTCGGTCAATTAGTCGAAACGAACGTGTATTCAAACGATTCATAAAGGTACTTTTAGGTGCCGATAACCATGGGTATACAAGATCTACAAACGTTTTTAGAAAACGAAGGAGTAGGAGTAGATCTATTTAGAATCGCCAGATCCCATCCTGGCGGATTTAGATTGGTACTTGATGCGGAGGGATGCCTTGATCGTCTATACGGTGGATATTTTTCTGGTAAGTAAAACGCAATGCATATTTATATGTGCTGAACTTGATATATTTACCTATATCATGTATCAAGAGTTACAGTATTATTTTCCTATATTTTGTTTGTGGCGTTTCCGTATAAGCTAAAAGATAATTATGTTCTATAATTTTACACAAATTTCTCAAATAAATAGATTCATATTAAATTTATGTATTTTTACTATTGACACATAGGATTAAAACATTTAAATTTATAAATCGTTTGATAGACCAAAGGATTATTTAAATCTGAAATAGATCATTGACAGATTTTTTTATTACTACATTTATGAAATTCTGAAGTCTAGTAATTACAATTCCATATTGTGTTACAAATAGCCTGATACTACTGTTATTTCATTAAATTCCAGATTGGGCTTGTGGTGGCCAATGGGCTAGATGTGTTCAGTTCCTAACAACATTAGCACAAGCCCTAGCTGAACATCAAGTTGCTCTTTGTGTTTGTTTTAATGGGGCCCATCCTACACCACCTGCCTTACCTCAGCACTGGATTCAAACCCAAGCTACATATAGACACAGAGTTAATTCTGTTAGTATTTTGTATTATTAAGATACCTATTTAATGTTATTTTATCTTCTTTTTTAAATAGAATATTTATTGTTTATATTATTAGAAGAAGCTTTGAGAAACATTAGTAATTGCAATTATGCTTATTATTTTTTAGGTATTGCGTCACATTGTCACAAAAGGCACACCACCACCTAAAGTATGGTGGGTGCCACCTACAGGACTACACTCATGCCTCAGAACTGCATTGAGATATTTGAATATTCCAATTGTATGTATTAAGTATACAGTATAAAATTTATTTCATGTCTTTTTTTCTATAACAGAAAAGCAATCTTTCAGTAAGTGTTAAAACAAGAGTTTTTACATCTGGCTTGAAGTTTTACATACAACTCTTTAAAACCTTAACTGAATGAATTGCCAGTTACAGTTTTTTTTAATTATATTCTTTCTATAATTGTTTCTTTGATATATTTTTTTATTTCATGTTCTGTTTTTAATTTCAAAATATTATACGCAGATGGTATCTTCTGATGATCATTGTCAAGAAGTTGTTGGTCTATGTCGAGAGAAGGCTTACGCTGGGTTAGTTGGTTGTTCAGGAGAGTATTTAGTATTCCAGCCACCAAGGTATTTTAGTTCATCACAGTTAAAACTTACATACAGAGTGAGTATAATTTTTTTTTTATGTATTATTAGAAACAATTCAATATTGTTCAATTTTAATTGTTATTTGTCTTCTTAGTCATCATTGGAGACGAAGGAGTACATGGTTCATGAATTGCCTAAAGTATTAGATGTGCCTCAAGATCGTTTGTGTCTGTTTGCTGCACTTCTTGGTGGAGTAATATTATCTGAACAAAGTCTGACTGACTTTTATAAACGACTTGGAATTAATCAAAAGAAGGTTTGTAGAAATTTCTTTCACATCAGTTTACTATCTCATGGAATGTTATGTTATATTTACTTTTTTTTTAGCAACAAGTTCCTCCAGAGACATTAATTAAATCAATTGGCCAATTTGTCCATGATTTACCTTCGTCAGACATTGATTCCGCTTGCATTGAAATCTTTGGTGATCTAAATGATCTCCGTGCTGCTAAACTTAAACAAGCCGTACAGTATTATTTTAATGGAACCAAAGATGGCTTCCTCAAGTATAGAACTGCTTCTGGTAAGACATACAATTACATTTAAGTTTTTATGGTATATGAAATTTAGTTTAACCAGTGTGTAAATATATAATTCTAAAATTTTTACACAAATAGTCTTTCAAATATACATTTGAGGGAATCATTTTTATTTAGTTAAATGGTGGCTTCACCTCGTAAAATGAAGTGGGTGTTGACAAAATCATACCTGCAAATGGGATAATCAAATTAGACTTATGGCAAAAGTAACAATTAACATGGTGTTGTTTTATTAATCTGATATTTATTTCATTAATATTAGTGAATAAAGGAAAACACAACTGTCTCTGATTTCTTGTTATTGTGATTCATTTATAAAGTCATAATTATAAGGACATCCTTTTCATTTATTCAAAACTTTACTTTCCAAAATTATTGTTTCAATTTTAGTATTAAATAGTTTTAGAATTAGTTTTAATCTAATACTGTATTTATGTGTGACATTATTAGTATTGTAGGCAGTGTTCACGTCTTATTAGATGATAGATATCATAGGACAATAATCATCAAATATGATAATTAATGGTCGGATAATATTAAATTGTTTGTGAATGGGAATGATCCATGTACTTGAATATTAATTTTTTCATTTACAGGTCGTCGCCCAAAGAGTAATAAAAAGAGCCAAAAACCTGAGATTAGTCCTCAATCAACTTCAGCAGATCTGGACACCTCCAAACTAGCAGCTGAGTCATCAGAGCATGAGGTTAATTTTTTAATATAGTGGTGGTACTGCTGTGGTCATCCACGCCTTTTCCATGTCCATTTATATTGGCATCATATTAATTGGCAAAATAGTTTAATACATTTCATTAGAAATCATTTTAAACTTCCATGTGCTGGGTGCTTGTATGTTTTTCTCATTCTGTTTTGTGTCTTGTATTTAATTTGTGTATTTATTATTATTATCTTTTATGTGAGTTTTAATCATTACACCTTTTTTTTTTGTTACTAATCCATCTTTTGTTATGTATGTTATTTGAGCACTTGGATGGTTGTCAAAATTGTATCTCGGTAAATTGCAGCAAAAAGGCTTGGACGATTACAAATTGGCCACAGCAAATGCGTCGATGAACGCAGACTTTAGCTTAGAAGAACATTGTCATGAGTTGAGTCATGGAGTAGCTGCAATGACACTTGAAGCAGATGGAGAGCCAACCAAACCACATCAAATGGGGAAAACAAATAATAAAATCGAGAAATCAGCATCCAAGGAGGTGTGATAATATCTTCATAATATTTGTCTACAAAGAGACATTGCAAGCTTTATATTATTGATATAATTTTTTATATTATGTCTTTAAATAAACTTTGTGTTTCATGATCATGTTTAAAATAAAAAAAAATTTGATATGATTGAAAACCCAATACATTTTTTTAGGGAGTCCAAACTGTTAGCGCTAATTTGCAAAGTGAAGATAATTGTCCTAGTGCCCCAGCTGAGGTACTCCGTACATGTGCGGAGCGCCACACCCGTGGTTTGATGCACCCACAGATGCTTTCCATACTAACTCATAGGCAAATTACTTTGCCTGTATTAATGGAGGACGACAATCATAGAGAGATACCCTCTATACACCATTTCTACAGACCAATACGTCAAAATGTGTATGCTATATTATACAATATGCATCATCACCGGTTCATGGCTCAAAAAGCTAAAGGTATGTTTGTCGGCTTTTATCACTAGAATAATTCTGAAATTTAGAGTGAAATTTATTATTATTTTGTTTTACCTGGTCTTTTCGTATTATTCTTATTGACTATAATTGACTTCATTTTTGATTTGAATGAAATTTCAGAGGAAGGTACAGCTTCCGCTAGCAGTGAACGCCCATGCACAGTACAAGTAGCTGAATGGATTTACTCTAAAGTAAATCCAGGTAAAAGTCCAGAAGTTGTACCCGGAGTTGTTCTTGATTGGCCTGTGCCTACTGTGCAAAGACTTTGGTTTGGGTATGTCTAAAGTATGGTACAATGTTTGAATACATTTTACATTTATATATAAAGTTACATTGAGAAAACTACATCATTTTTTCTTTTTTTTTTGCAGGACTGCACAAGATGACAAATGTCGCCGTATGAGAGCTTTCCTCTCTTGCATGAAATCTGATACGCCACTTATGCTAAATACCTCTTATGTTCCACAACATCTATTAATTTTAGCAACTGTGCTAAGGTAGGGTTTAAATTAGTTGTTTGTTAGTATTGATACATAGTAAAATGAATGAAATGAAAATGAAAAAAAAAGAAATATATACATATGTATTATTTCTTTTTTTATATTTTCACAGATTCATCATGACATCTCAAATACAAATATTAAGACGACAGGAGTTAGATGCGTTTTTGGCTACAGCTTTCTCTAGTGATCTCATGAATGCTCTCCACTTGCAGGAGATGACAGTGAGTAATGTAAATTGTTTTAACTCCATGCATGTTTTTTGACATACTTTATACATACACACTAAATTTAAAGAAAGATCCTGTTTCTGTTAATGTATAGTTATAGTCTGGCAGGACACAGAAGGCTGGTCACCTACTTGTCCGTAAAGAAAATCGATCAGTGAAACAGATGTTTATCATCTGCCCCATACCCCACTAGGCGACACGGGACTTCACTTTATAGGTATAGCCTAGCCCTTACAATTCAATTACAGGTGCTTTTGAAAAAGCTCCATCCGCATTTCATATCGAAATAAATCAAGAGTTCAAACACTACATAATCCATTATAGAAAGCAATATAACAACAGGTGAATGGTATCAGCTCTCGCGGCGTTCAGCTCGGTGCATTGGTGATGGCCGGCGCGGAGGCGGCGCTCCTGGCGAACGACGCGTGCGGCGCGCCCGTGCCGTGGCTCGTCGCCGCGCCGTGGCTGTACTTCGACGGCAAGCTGCTGCAGCGCAACTTGCACCGCGCCAACCACTGCAAACATCTAGCGCAGCTTTGCGACAACCACCTGGATACTGTTGTTAAGGTATGACTTTGTTGCTATAGAGTCTAACATTATGGAACCGATGATTATAGTACACATGTACAACCTGTTTAATTGTAGTGTCTAGACTGTAGCGTAGTTTTTCCCGAAGTAGTTTAATATTTTTTATGTCACTTATAAGTGTTCTCTTATTTTGCGTTATGGAATAGACATATTTCATATCTGTTTATTTATTTGGGTTAATATTTCTTAGTGTCATACTTTATTAAAGTGCATAATTATGTATCAAAAGAAAATTGTTACAAAACAATACGTATGTAGGCTTTTATTTTTAATATTGCATTAAAAGTAAAAAAAAAAACATCCCTTTTAATTTTACCGTCATCCATAGGTGGAACGCATGAGAAAAGCTATACTGGAGGGTCTTGAGGTGGAGTTCGCTATGCCGCCTCTCCCACTGGTGGGCGTGGTTGGCGAGCCGCTGGGCTGGCGCGGGCGTGGGCGCGGCGCGAGGCTGGAGATTGCCGGAGTTGTGGTCGGACAGTGGGGAGGAGGCAGCTATCCGCCACGCGCTACACGATACCCACAGGTGATTTTGTAATTTATTTTTTATTTATTTATTTAATTTTTGTAATTTAATACCACTGAGTTTAATTCTGATCTTGACTTTTTGAAATGTTTTTATCCATGAGACTGAACTTTTATTTTTCATCAACGTCTGCCTTTGCATATAATTTGTTAAAAATTTCAATGAGAATGTGTCATGCAATGTCACTGCAATCTCTTAATAACAACACGACGTGTCGCATATCAGGTGAGCTACGTGGGCTACACGCCGCCGCCGCGCAACGCGTACAGCGGGCGCGGGTGGCGCGGCGGGCGCGGGCGGGGGCGCGGGCGCGGCGCGGGGCAGCCGGCGCGGGGCCGCACGCGCCGCGCCCGCCGCGACACGGACGAGCCCGCGCGCCCCGCCACGCTCACCGTCAACGGGTACGTCACATCCTATATATATATATATATAGACTAACTTTTGCACGCGTGGACTAAATAAATTGTCATGTTGCAGTGTCTATACAATTTTTTTTTTCGCCTATACGCATTATCAAAACTTTTTTATTTATTATTTCTACAAGACAATTTCATGCCTTGCTTATCTCTTTCCAGATTATAAACTTTTTGTTGCTTTTTTTTACATTAAAAAGTGACACAGCTAGCTGTGTCTACGAGCTGTATTTCGCCAGAAAAAAAGCTATCATTCAGTTTCATCCCCTAGCTGGAAATTTTAGGGGTTGGAATTTAAAGATAAAATACCCCAGGTTTAACCCTGAGTCATCAACTACTCTTGTGGTAAAATTAATTGAAATTGGGTCAACTCTTTTGATTTTTCATACAACCAAACAGTTATCGCCTTTTACACCCTTCAGTACAAACTTCCGTCCAGCTGTCTACGTAGCAAATTTCATTGGTACATCCTCACAAACTTTCGCATTTATAATATTATACAGTAGGATTAGTAGGAACGATAATAAATATGTAGCTAAGAAACTGCTTAGTGATCAATTTAAAATTGTATTACATGTGCGAGTGATGTATGCTTAACGATTCTAAATGCAGCTATTTTATTTTAATGCCATCCATGGATAGAAGTTTTTATTTTATTGTCATTAGTAATTTTTAAATTTTGTTATTTAAACATGAATTTTGATTTCTTTTTTCAGGAGAACTGTGAGGTCTGACGAGATGAGTCCTCCCGCCGACGATGGAAGCCCGCACGAAGACAACACTGCTTTAGACAATGACGCTGAAGGTACCATGCACTTTGGAGAATAATCTCGTGTGAATTAAGCAAGCGAGACAAGTCGTACACAAAATACCTACTAACAATTATATATTCTACAGGAGCACAGCAACAAAAAACAAAGACTGGAAAAAATGCCAAGAAAACCATGGGCAAGGGCAAAAAGAAAAGCGCTGGGAAGACTGATGTGGCTCAATCCTTGGAAGCAAATGGGCCGCTTGATAAGAACAAGGTGACATCAGAATGAATATCAAATATCAACAGTACATAATATAAAACCTACAAGACCAGTAAATCTTCAAGTATATAATTTTGACCTATTCCAATTTATTTTAGGTGGTGGAGCAATCTAATATCTCTGATAAGGAGCATATTGGTCAGGGCGACGCGCCTGTTTCTAATTAACTTATTTTTTTATTTTAACGAGGTAATTGTTGTTATGTATTTATTTACAGTCTTTTTATAGCATACTATATTTATTTCATCTTTTTCCGTAGTTCTGTAGGTTTTGTAATGAAAGCCAATAATAATTACAATTGACTTGTTTCATCTCGAGTTGTAAAACAAATCTGGCACTAGCCAGAACAATATATTAAGACACCGGTTTTGGGCAACATTTTTGCAGTAAGATAGCACGTATGTCGTAATTTAGCAATGTAACAACATTAGAAAGGTATAACAATTAATCTTGTTGCCGATAAGTTGACACTAAAGTATACGTGCCTAAACATCTAAAAGACTTCCCGATGTTGAGACTGATTTTATATTAATTCGACACAGTTAGTGTTAAATTAATTGTAATTTCGAAGAGAATCTGACATAACGAGCGAATTTAAACGCTTTTATCCGAATACGACTTTACGCTCAGGGTGTTTTGTCAAATGTTGTGACGAGAGCTATACAATATAAAAGATCCGTTTCAAAAGTGACAAAATAACGAGTCATTAGCTTTTTGAGGCGTATAGAATTGTCTTTAAAAAAGATAAACGCCTCGACATCCATTACGTGACAAGTGATATTTAGTGAATATATATTTAAATTATCAAGTTGATTCTTAAGTCATGTTTTATTAAAAGTGATATGACTTAGTAAGTAATGTGTTTATTTTAGCATATGAATAACTGAGTCCGCATTATTTATTTACACATAGTATATTTACAATTTACCAAAATGTCTTATTTTTAAGCCCGGTTTCGTCTATGAAATCAATTATAATATATACCTTAAACAGTATTTTTTTCTCCTTAAATGAAACATATTTCGCAACGTTTAATAATATCAGTTGATTACCATATTCTACACCTGAAAATTGTATGATTATTATTTATATTTTACATGAGTTATATGAAACCTGATTTAAATTTACACGTCTTATTTAGCAAATAAATCGTCTTGCAAATCGATTTCATAGACTAAACCTAATGTATTCAGACTTGTTTTTGGTAAATCTTGGTGTATATTTAGGCGTTATTGAATGAATGTGAGATTGTTCTGTAAATGTATCGTTATGACATGCTCTTGCAAACTATCAGCAATAATCTATTATTTGATAAACGTTTGTGCCTTGAACTGCACGGTTAAGAAATTGCATAATATAATAAAGCTTTATGCATAAGCGTGTTGAAACGATATAGCGTATATTGTTACAATTGTTGAAAATTTTGTCCTCCTGATATCTTTTGATATACTATTTTCGTATGCACTTGTTTGTCGGACATTTGATAACATAGTGGTAGGAGGATGATGAAATTAGGATTAAAAATCGCATTTATTGATTGATGGTTGGTGCTTTGAAAATTAGTCTGTGGGACTGCCTGAAACGAGTCTGAAACTTATAGATATAAGTCTAACGCTAGACCTTTAATGGAACTGAAAGAACATTCGCGTGTTGAGTTTTCCACATCCTATAGGGTATTATTTCGATAGAATATCGTAGAGTTGTTAGTGATATATTTATATGCATTTTAGGAATCTCAAGACTGCGAATGTTCTTCAATTTATATGTATTTTTGTAAATTTGTTATATTGTTATACTTAAATTTAGCTGGAATGACTTACAAGAAATACATAAGACAAAGTCTTATTGTTTACTCGATTGGTGAAAAAAAACTGTTAACATCTCAAAGCAACATTCCATATTATCCAATGAACGTTCGTAATGCCTGTAAAGTACTAAACAGTTGACACCAATAGAGAATGGAACTAATGAAGACTTTACAATTTGGAACGCTTTATTCCCTGGCTGGAACAGAGACAAATATGTTGCCAGAATAACATATTAATTTTAACAAAGGACACATGATCGGAACAAGTCGAAAATATACATTGCGACGATACGGTCGTTATAAGTGATCGCCAAACAAAGTATAATGTCATAATGCAACAGACTTTATATCCGTCGCAGAAGCGATCGGTTTAGCTCGTACCGTCGAGCAGCCGGCATGCGGCCGGCTCGCGAGCATCTAGCAGTCGTTTCGCACGACGCAAACGAAACTTATAATATAAACATTTATATATTATTGCTTGCTTATTCATAAACACAATATTGTAGAGTTAGAATTTTAACTTCAATGTAATTTCATTTTATTAAGAGAATTGTGTAACGTCAAAGCATGTTTAGTGGGGACGGTTATATTTCATGGGATGCATGTATAAGATTAGACGGTTTATAACTAATGGGCACTATTTACAACAAACTTTTATCTTACGGAAATAATATAATAAATTTCCTTTTTATGTTAATGTACCGTACGTGTGCTGCTTAAATGTTTAAATGTCACATATTTCAAAATGTTATATTAGCGCTGATTCCGAGAAGGAAGTAGTTTTTATTTTTATCTTAAAACCAATATTCCGTATAGTTTTAGAATATTCAACAGTATAATACCTTTAATCCATCTTATAAACTTATTTGCTGACAACGGTCACTTAATATTTGTCAACATATAAAATATATTAGAAGTATTCGTCATATTCATACCTTTTTCGTAATTGAGTAGCAACATGGAACTGTGGCTTTTTGAAAACACTTATAACTTAAAACATAAACTTGCTGTTAGAAAGGTTTTAAAAGAAGTTCATTACTGTTTTACTTTATGAACATTTAACTATTGGAAGAAATTAAATTGTAAAGAGTTGTATTTGTCTTCAAATAAAAGGTTCCATTTTTAACATGTTGTTTTATTTAGTCATTCAAATTAAACCTTTTATGAATATCGGTAATTGTCGTTTCCTCCAGATTAGCCAAGTGATTAATGACTATTTGAGTTGCATCTTTTATATTATTATACTGATGCAATAATTTCACTTTTATTTTTTTATTTGTTTCATTTACCAAGATTTTGTCTATTTTCATTTCTTCCTCCAATAATTTATTATAAACCTCTTGTCTGCTTATAGACATCTGTAACCAAAGCATAGGTATTATTAATATTTGGGCGAGGCAAATCACTTTCTTTGTTGTAACAACTTAAAAGAACTGGTTTTACATTGCTACTATTCAAGTATTCAGAAACCTACATACAGACAATGATCATTAACACTATATTTATGTATTTCTGATCATGTTATGCCTCTTGTAAAATTTTCGTAGTGTCAAATAAATTTTCTCGCAATACACAGACAATGGATCATATTATTTAAAATTCTGAGGGCGAAGGACTTCACGCTACATAAACTATAAAAGTAGGTTATAAATTATATACTTTCAATAAAACCACTCGTACTATCTCTTAACACTCGTCTTAAAAATCTGACGAGTGTTAATTAATTAAGAGGGTATTGGGAATCTAAATAATAAAAAAAAGTATGTACATACACTTATATTTTTATTATAAATGGTTCTTACATTTACAAGTTTTTTTTATTTATTCATAATTAAATCTTGAGGAGCTTATACTAGTCCAAGATAATTATAATTCACTAATGATTATAATCACTAAAACTCACTATACACATTACTAGGGTCTGGTACTCCCATAGCACAGGCTAGCATGCTGTTAATATGTCTGCCTTCCTCTGCTTTAAATACATAACCATTAGCTTTATCAACCAAATTCTTGATCTTTATTAAACTATCTTCTTGATACATATTTATCAGTTGGAATGTTACCAAACTATAATCTTCAATAATGGAAATTAATGCACCATTTAACTTCTTATACTTGTTCGTGAACATATCTGAATCCAAACTATCAAGTAAATAATTCAAATCCAGAACCTCTGTATAGAAATCAATTCCAAACTGTAACTTATCTGAATGTTTTTTGAGCAAATCTATTTTAGTAAGTAAATTGATATGTGGAAGGCCTATTTTTAACATGGCATTTAAGGACAACATCAGTGCTGATATAAATTTGGCGGCGTCTGAACAGTGGTGAGAGTCAATGAGGTGAATTACACACAATTGTAGGTTTGCAAGACTAGTAAACTTTGTAAAAATACTACTCAAGGATTCATGATGACTATACAGTTCAACTTGACCTGGTAAATCAAAAATAAAATTTGTTGAATGTTCGCCCTGTATTTTATCTAAAAGCCAGTCAATATTTTTCTCCAAATATTCCATACAGTAAAGTAAAGCCCCGTTCGGTCCTAACTGATATTCCGTCATAACATCCTCTAAATTAATTAATTCACGAATATCTATATCAGGTTGATAGGTTATGTTATCATTGGCTGGATCCATGTTTACTATTACAACTTTTCGGTTGAGCTTTCTTAGTAGCTTGGACATTTCATTACAATATGTTGTTTTGCCTGCCCCAGGTGGACCTATGACCAATTGTCCATAGTATTTCTGGACAGTCTTAAATTTATTTTCAATAATTGACATCCTTACTTTTCTTCTTTTTTCAATTCTAGAATAATGTCCTTACAAGCTTTAACTGTTTCTATATCATATGACTTCAAGTTTATAAATATGCAAAGAGGTTTATTGATTTCAATTGCTTCTGCCAGATGTCTTGCAGCTACTTGTTGTTCTTCCCCTGAAGCACCAAAAATAACTTTTGTTGTATAAATATCATTGGTACCTAAAGGACTGTGCACTTGGTCTTTTTGTATCATTAACATACTACCAATTTTTTGATACTGAGAAATAATAAGCATAATTTTATCAGTGTAATCAGCATAAACTATTTCTGTAGAAACCCCATCTACATTGGCAGCAATTGATTTGAAAAAATTGTGATCATTTTCTTGTCGCGCATTTTTAATGGTTAAATTTTTCATAACATCAAGCAGTTCCATATTTTTGTTATGCTAAAAGTAAAACATAATATTGATCATTGAAAAATTACTAGTAACTCCTACAATTGATCAACAATGTTGTAATGTAAGAACAAACAATAACAAACCTTTGGTCAATTTAATAGACGGAGCTATTAGTGAAAGCCAAACACGAATATATTGCATGCAATATATTTAAAAAAATCTGGAATCTTGATAACTGAAGACTGATAGTAATATTTATTCAATTAGCGAAGGCCGAAGTGTGAACTACGAGTATTGAAAATATCGATCACAAGTAAGAAATTTTCTGCCGCTCCGCCACAGACTGCAAAATGCATGCACAGATTATTTTTATATAATTTACACAGTTCATACGTGTATAATCTAATAATCTATGGATTTCACACTCTGCTTCTAATATATTACATGGCTCCACAAATCGCGATCGCTCGTCACAGATGAGAAATATAAATTATTGATATTAGTCGTCTAAATTTAGAAGTTGAAGAAACAAAAAATTTTGTATGATTACAATATCCCAAATTTAGATATTTAATCAGGTATGGACATTATCAGTGTTTTTGATGGAAACGTAAATAGAAAGGTGCAATTGCATTAAATCACTTAAAACTTTGCTTATTTAAATTCATACACAGATAAACCAAAAATTTTTCAAGGTGTCCGCAAGGTTTGAGATATTAAAAACTTGAATTTTAAATCTTAATACGAATTTTCTATTATGACAGGTACAGGGACCATATTATTTAAACCTACATCTAAAGATGGGGTGGTGCTAGTCTAAAGCGCCACATGTGGAGTAATATAGCCTCGAAGAAGCCTCTAATTTGTAAATTTGGTTGTGAATTAAAAATTATACTAAGTTAAGTTTAATAAGCGCATAATTAATCGATCATGTTTAGTAATCTTCCTACCTAAGCTATTATGTAGCCATGAGTAAATATTAAACCAAGAAAAATATATTTTACAATAACAGTTACTCTGTGACTTTAAGCTCAATGATTGAGATCAAATATCAAAAGTTTTTTCTTACTGTGTAACCATCCTAAAAAGTACCCAAATGGTATTTATAAATTTCATAGCATATTTCATTTTCATAGAGGTACACAGGAAGAAAATGATTCATATTCACTTTTGATATTATTAATAACGACGTAAGACAGAAAGGTAATACATAACTGCTAAAAAAATTCATCATAGAGACTCTCATACCGCAAAAAATCTTCTAGCTTTAAATAGGTCTTAAAAATGCCAGTGATTTCATTTGTTGCTAAAATTGTTATTTTTTCGGCAATTCTGCTTAAATATGTTCAGAAGCATTTTGTACAGTACATTTTATATTGATAATTGGTGTAAAACAAGTGAGAAACTTTAAACTCAGGGTGAGTCACTCACTCTGTTATGGCATTAAGCAAACCTATAGAGGTTTCCTGAGGTTTAGGAATATTTATTTAGATTTTATCGTTATACTTAGTTACCCTACTAGATAGCTAGTTGCTTTTTTGCATCAAACTTATATTAATTACTCTCATTCTATCCCAAAATTCCGTACTTAACTAATTTCGAGCCCCGTGAAATTTGAAATTCCAAAACGAAGGCTTAGATCTCACAAGAAAAAAAGGTCAATTTATAAGTTCAAAATCTACGAGAGAAACTGAAGTTAAGATCAAGACATTAACAAACTAAAAAGAAAAATTTAATTATACATTCCGATTACATTTTTGATTTATTCATAAGTGACTTACTTATGATTAATTTTGTTTTTTACATTTATCCCATGTCCTTCCTAGACATGTTATGGTGCAGCTGGGCTCTTGGTTGGTTCAATATCAGGTGTTCTAGATCTTCAAATTTATACTCTCAGCCGAAAATGTAACTATTTTTGTTATGTGTATCATCATGTGCAATAATTTTTGTTATGGCAGAATTTTATATATCATATAGGTGGTCTGTTGCGGTTCAACATCAGGTGTTCCAGTTTCCAAAATAAATTGTAGCCTGTATACGCAGACTTAATACCTATATAACAAAAAACTTTCATTCAAATCACACAAACAAATAGAAAAACAGACATATTTTCTTTTACATTCGTACTCTATTTCTGTTTTTAAACTTCCTTTAATTTTTCTTCTTTTGATATTATATTCAATGCAAAGAAACAATTTTTTACTCATTTATTATATTATGTAAAGATATATTAAAGATTTTTAAAGTAAACGAGTAAACGTTTAAAAAACGTCCCATCATTTTAATACAGTGAACGCATCTGGCCATGAACGTAATTGTAAGATTGTCAATTGTCAACAGTGTCAATGTCATAATTTCGATCATTGGATATTGCTGCAAATCTTCTTTCTTTCATTGTCAAATTCGGCGAAAATGGTAGCGTACTTTTTGTTTGTAAAACAAATCGAAACGAATCAATGATACCTTGCTTTATTTATTGGAAATTTAAATCTTTGTGGATTATGTTTGAGTGTAGTATAATGAAATTAAAACATATTTTACGAGAAAGTGGTAATTTAATGGTGTTTAACTCCGTTATTACAGACGAAGGGAACGTCAAGCTTCGGTAAACGCCGAAATAAGACACACACACTATGTAGAAGATGTGGAAGATCTTCCTATCATATTCAAAAATCCAAATGTGCACAATGTGGATACCCTGCCGCTAAGTTACGTTCATGTGAGTACTTGCTTGGGTTAAATTATTGAAGGTATACAACGTGTATGCAGTATTTTATAGAGGTTAGCGACAAATTTTAAGCTCTGTAGATGCTGCTTTTTCCTTTTGTGTAATATGTTATTTTATCATAAAAAAACAATTAAATTGCTACTTACACCTTAGCTAATTTTGTATTTTTTGTTTGTACTCGTTGGTGATGTTATTGTTAAATATTTAATTGCACATTGTACAAAGTCGTATTTATAAAGAGGGTTCTTGTTATTATATAAATTAATATGTACTATTAAAGAACATTTATTGATATTTTTACTTGCTTATAACCTTCAGTGATTGAGGAGATACTTGTCATATAGCAATGTTTCCTTGTAAGTGTAGGTAAATTGTTTGAAGGTATGTAGTTATTATGCAGATGTATCTTATACCTTTAAACGAGCAATTCTTGTATATATATATATATATATATATATAATTGGAATCTCGGAATCGGCTCCAACGATTTTCATGAAATTTAGTATACAGGGGGTTTCGGCGGCGATAAATCGATCTAGCTAGGAATTTTTTTTAGAAAATGTCATATTCGTGTTTTATTCGTGTTTTTTTTCCTGACATCTATTGGTGAATAATAATACTATTTTGCTTCGTAGATAGCTGGACAACTGAAATAACACATAGGCACTTTTTATACCGACATTCCTACGGGATACGGTTACGCAGCACGCTTACGCGGTTTCAACCGCGGGTCACAGCTAGTATATATTTGTGTGTAGTACATATCTCCTACAGAAATCTAACATTTTAAATTAATTTAAAGTATTCTTATCTAGTAAATGTCAAGCACTAAAATTGTGATTTTTACCATATTACTCTTTGCCGATACATAATTCTTACTTATGCCTGAAAAGATAGATTTTGAATTATTAGGATATCTCCATCTACTTCCATACCATTTAGTTGCATATATATTTGTGTATATCAAGTTTGATGTGGAACTTATTAACATAAACACAATTTACAGACCACTGGTCAGTGAAGGCTAAAAGGAGGAAGACTACAGGCACTGGCCGCATGCGTCACCTCAAGATTGTCAGAAGGCGTTTCCGTAATGGTTTCAAGGAGGGCAAACCTACACCCAAGAAAGCTGTAGCCTCCTCATAGACATATTGTTGTGACTAATAAAAAATAGTAAAAAATGGGCTTTTTAATTTTTCATCTTCCTACTAAACACACTTGTAAACAATATAATAAATTATTAGTGTTCTTTTTTATTTTGTACCATAAGTTTTACAACTTCATACCTTTTTTTAAACAATCTCCATCAAAGCAGGATATTTTATGATTGCAAAAAGGGTTGTAAATAAAAAAACTAAACATTTATAAAATTTTAATCACTGTCTGCTAGACCACTCATCCCAACTGCCCAAATACTTTTTAGACCTGAAATACAATTAAAAATTTTATTTTTAGTTTTATTTTCAATAAATATTTATCAATTCAGATAAATATTCTCAAATTAATAAAAAATATAGTACATACTCTGAGTATCCAAGAGCCAAAGCTGTTTCTAGTGCCTTGCTAGCTCTTTTACCTGATTTACAATAAAATATGATTTCATCAGATTGTGTCGGTTTGGAACGATGAAAGAGCTTTTTGAATTCTTCTTTAGACATGTTAGTCAGAACTTGCTGTAAGCTGTCCACTGTAAATGATAGCAATTTTTTTTTAATAGGTACATACCTAGCTAACCGAATCTTATCCACTATCTCAATTAGCTCTGATATATAAATATTATATTATGTTAAGAATAAATTTTAAATATTGTGCGTGAAAATGTTAATACGAAAATTGTATAGAAGTTTGGCAATTACATGGAATGTTGACACTCGATGGAATCTGGCCTGTAGACTGAACTTCTTCTGGATTTCTTACGTCAATAATAAGTGTTTTGGGATTATTAAGACTATCAACAACATCCTCATAATTAGCTACATGCTGAGAATCAATTATTTTTGTTGTATGGAATCTTGAATCTGAGTCCGTTTTCATACATTTTATATGGCGTATATTTTTTACTGATGCATCTGAAGCTAAAAATTAAAGGGGTTAATCACATTATATTACAGTTTCATTTTTTTTTTATATTCAATAGGTAATTATTAAATTCATACATATTAGTGCGGAAAAAATGGAAATGAATAACAAATTAAAATAATGTACAAAAGTAAAACAATACTTATGTAGTGCCATTTTCTTATCTGCACACGAGAAATTCTGGTTGCGGTTATCAAAATACGCGAAATTGCAAACATATTTCTTTGATTAAAAACAATATACCTATTATGTAATTGTTATAAGGTTAGGAATGTATGGAATCTGGTACTTAGCAATAATGAAAACAATAACACTTGGTAGATCTAGGTAATGTAGAAGTTGGAACAATTAAATATGTACTACTCTGTATTTTTGTGTCTGTAATCTGTACCCTGTAGTTTGTATTTAAAAGATCTGCGGGCTATGCATGATAGTCAGTGTTGCCCAATCCAGTTCAAGTTTTAATTTAGAACTAATTATAAATCAGTATTACCACAGATAATAATACTGTACTTGGAATTACTAACTTAACGAAAATTTCTCACTTCCTTACTTTTCTTCTCGTCTTTTCATATTCTCTTTCAACCGACTTAATAAAAGGAGGAGGTTGTCAATTCGACGTTTTGTTACCTCATAAGTTTTTATCCTTTTAAATTTTGTCTTGATCTGGAAATTTGACGACAGTTTGTTTTTTTTAAATATATTTTCATGAGTTGGTAGTTCGCCTGATGGTAAGCGATTACCACCGGCCATGAACAGAGGTAGTGCCTCTGCGAATGCACCTTTCGCTTTTAAAGGGAGAGGTGGAAAGGATTGACGACTGGAAAGAATGAATAAACATGGAAAGGTGAGCAAACCGAAACTGGCCTCCGGCTCCCCCACTCGCGACACGAAACAAAGTAGCATGCTTCTATTTCACGCCGGTTTTCCTCCTCGGCCTTCCACGATGTGAATATCTTAGGTTTGTATGAAATTTGAACCAGAGGTTCCTTAGATTGACACTAGTTAAATTGGATTGGTTTGATTTGGATGTAAGTAAGTGCCACTTTCAAAATTAAGACGAATATCCATATGGTACAAAGAAATATTACAGTTTGATATAATATACTTACAACATACTAGGTTGACTTACTACTTACTAGATAAGTTTAAAGTTAAACCTTTAAACGTTAAATGACACTGCAGATGATTAGTTCAACATGTACACTGGTCACATCATAATTGTAAGCGTTTGAGTTAATATTGAATTTGTTTCGTTAAATATCATCAAGAACAGGGTTGTGACCATGAAATATTTTTCTCCTTTTCCTGTGTGTTTATTTAATTCCACTGTTGTAGCGTGATACTGATAACTTTTTCTTTAATTGACGTCATAATTCGTTCGCTCATCGCTTTGTATCGTTTTCTATTGGGTTGTATTCCGGTTGGAAAGAAAGGTAGTGTCAATGATATATCTATACTAATATTATGAAGTTGGAGAGTTTGTTTGTTTGTTTGAACGCGCTAATCTCAGGAACTACTGGTCTCTCTCTCCATTTCCCTTGGTCACACTATCACGGACTTATGGACTGACTTTGCTAATTTTTATTTTATCATTTTTCCAGCACTAGTGTTTGTTTCATATCGTTGTATGAATAGCTGGCATAGAAGACACCACCCTACTACTATATGACTTTTTAATTTCTTCAACATAGTGGATATTAACAAAATTTACAAATTTTCAAGTCGGAGGAAATGGCTGATTTTCTTAAGTACTTCCAACAACCCATCCACTTTAGGACCGTCCAAACATTGCTCATATCAGATAATTATCATAGCAGCATATCACGTTTTATTTGTGACAGACGAACGGACAGACTGACAAACTGACAACGAAGTCAAGTCAGTCAAGGTTAAGTTGATATTATAAGTATTTAAGGAAATTTTATGAAAATTCAGTTTATTAAAATTTTATTTATGATTTAGTTAGTATATCACTACATAGTATAAAACAAGTCACTTTCTCTGTCCCCATGTCTCTATGTGTGCTTATATCTTCAAAATTACCCAACGAATTTTGGTGGTTTCTTTTTAATAAATAGAGTGATTCTAAGGGAAGGTTTATATGTATAATAACATCTATTAAACTACTCCGAATTAACCAGTGCTAAGCCGCAGGCAAAAGCTAGTATAGGTATATAACAATATTGCATGTTTGTCCGGTCTCGAACCGTTCAGCTTTTCGATTGGAGGTCGAGGTTCCCGCTACTACGAGCCACCCAAGGGCGAAGCAACCGCCTTGTCAACCATATCACTTTTATGAGCGATATTTCAGTTATTTCTTTTGTTGTGGTGGCCCTAACCACAAATTTTATACTGGGCCCCCTTAAGGCACGCTACGTCACGACTGCAATATATTATAGGAATTTTACCAAGTAAATACTTATTAGTATCTTAGAGTGTCATCAAATCCGCAGCTTATCAACCAGATATCATTGGCCAATATTTGCAAAATTACAAGACAAATTATATAGGCATACATACATGCACTACTAGCTTTACCATGCGGTTCCACCTACATCGTTCACTATAATTGATAGCCTATAGCTTTTCTATAAAAACGGACTATTGTATACAGCAAAAAAAAAAAAAATCAAATCGTAACATTTTACAATACCTTGTTTCTGAAATTAGGGCGTTTAATCAAACTCTAGACCTATTTTACTGATGCCCAGTGGCAATTATTGTCTGTTAATTGATAGCAAAGCCTAACAAATTTAATGCAGTAGCTAGCTATTCGTATTTCTGAGTTGATAAGTACGTACTTACGTTACGATTATCAGAGAGAAGTTTCATGTCGTAGCTTAGGTATGGTTGGATCGTGTTGTAAATCATCTGTTTTTTAAATTGTTCCTACCAATATATTTTTTTCTGATTGTGATCATGAAGAAGAAAACATGGGTGCGAAGCAAAATATAAATTCAGGTATGTAGGTAACATATTGATAATACTGAAATCTATTTTTGTCGTTTGCAGATATTTCATTCAAGACTATTGTTTATACATTTATTGTTTTATTGTTTTAAATAAAATTATAAAGTGATATAAAAATAAAGGTGTACCTACCTACCTAACTGCTGCGCTTAAATTATTGTTTATTATGACTGATGGTTTGTGAATTAAAATACGTTTAAAACATTTTAATCGACTGCAACAACAAAGAGGTTTCAATTCAGTTGTTTTCTGGTCCCCAGTTATGTTTAACGCAAAATTATCTAAATTCTTATGCCATAAAAATAGAAAAAAATAACAATAAAAATTATACCTGCATCAAGAATTAGTTGATGTTTATTCTTATGTATTAATTATTTCAACGACTAATTATCGAAAATACTTCTTTGAAGATATTTTTATCATTTTAAAGCAACCGAAATTGCTTTTACTTTATCTAAAATTATGTTATTAAGTAATATAATGAAATCGCTATTAATCATGTTATGACCATATTTATGCCCATTACTTAATTCTCAATCATCTTTAATAATGACACCATTATTAATTACAGTGCTTAAAATATTAACAAAAATTACGACGTTGAAAAAAATCTTAGCTCTGGTTATCATATCAATAGTACTGCTATGCTGCTGGAATCTGAAGGAAATCGGCTCCAAGCCATACTATTTTAATCATAGAAGCAATTTCGATCACTTCAAGCGTAATCGCAATTTAGAGGACTACATTAAAGTAATGTATGAAGTATGCTGTACTTTTAATATTATAATAATTAATAAAGCAAAAATAAGGTAAGATGGGAGGGGGGGGGGGGGGGGGGGGGGGGGGGGGGGCATGCTGGTACTGGCAGGTGCTTTATACAAAAAATGTCATCGAATCTTAGAAATTATGAGCATTTACGATATTCTCACTTTGCATTTAATTTTGAGCATTTGTAATATTTCAGAAATATTCTACAGGAACCTTCAAGTTTACCATGTTATGATAATGTTTCAATTCTCGTTACTGTTGCTTCTTCTCCTTCTCATGTAAAACAGCGTGAGGCAATAAGGAGTACCTGGGCTACTCGATTACGAACTCTGTTCATTATTGGCCTAAATAACGCCAAGGAAATTGATCACTTGGTAATATTTACAACCTTTTGATAGTGTAGATAATATTATGGCTATCTATTACATAGGCATTTCGAATATCTACAGCTTTTTTTTTTTTTTAAGAAAACGGTCATGTAAAAATTTATTTTTCTTTCAGTCCGATAGCCACAAAGGCGATCTTGTAGTATACCAGTTTCAAGAACATTATCAGAATCTCACATTGAAAACAGCTCTCATGCTGAAGTGGACTGCAGAGAATTGTTCATCTAAAATAAAGTTTTTACTCAAAACTGATGATGATATTTTAATTAATCCATGGCAGATTGAACGTATTGTAAAAGAAAATTTGGATGCAGATCTTATTGGTATATACAGCGTTCATTATATTAAGGCAAAAAAAAAGATCCTATGATCAGATTATCATAAAACTAGAGGTGCGCCCCGGCTTCGCCTGTGGTAAATATATAGCCTAGTCTTCCTCAATAAATGGGCTATCTAACACTGAAATCATTTTTCAAATCGGACCAGTAGTTCCTGAGATTGGTGCGTTCAAACAGACAAATAAAGGAACAAACTTTTCAACTTTATAATATTAGATTAGATTATACCATTATCACAAAATTATAGCAAGCTACATGTGGTTTTTTTTTTGCAAAAACCGTCATTGTTTAAATAACATCTACCTACCGAGTTCCGGAGTTTACTTACACTGTTGATAAAATTCAAGTCTAAACCAAACCACAGAACCAAACTTTTACACTGTCTTACCGATTGTTTTGTTTTTATAGCACCGAATGATAGACAAGTCTTTCGATATTGATTTTGTAAGCGCTAAATTAATATTTATTGTAATTTATTTGTTTATTTAAGATAATAATACTTAGGTATTACAAAACGGCTAGTTTTAAAAAAGTATTATCCCATTTATACATTCGGGCGAATCACGAGGCGAATAACGATTTAAATTGTGCGGTTAAATACAATTACAAATCCACTGCCTGATTACTTACATCCAAATTTATATTATTCGAATTATGTGTTACTGTAGGTACAGATAATATCTCTGATACCATGGGGCATGAGTATTAATTTTTAATGTGGGTTTAATATATATCAATCCAATCCAATCCAATTTATTATCTACAGGCTACAGGAATGAAAATGCTGCTGTTTCTCATAACGAACACGAAAAGTGGTACCTTCCGCGTTGGTTATACGTAGATGATGTGGTTCCGGAATATCTTTCTGGCAATGCGTATTTGATGAATGGTTAGTAATTTTCAATTCTAAACATTGCTCTGGGTTAATTTTACATGTTGCCTTATTACTGTTAGTCGTGTGACAAAAGAATTTGTTTTATTTTATTAATTTTTCATCTCAAATTCTAATCCCAAACTAGATAAATCCTGTCTCTGCGAAATCTTGTTTTTATAATTCTTAATTTGGTTTTATAAGAGCTAGTCAGTGAGGATCTTTGGTTTTGTGTAGTGTAAAGAAATTAACTTCCTATCTGCTTTTAATTTTAGAATCCCTAGTTCTATTTAGGTTTTTTTTTTATTTATATTATAATGCCACCAAGTAGCTTTTAGCTGTTAATATATTTTTATCAAGTCCTTAAGCTTTTTTAGTATATCTATTTCGATCTCAGTAAATGTAAGTATCATGTTATTAAGTACTTATTTTACATAATAATTTTATTTTTTTCTTTTATAGCAAAACATATTCAGCCAATTTTGAAGGCGGCATATTCAGTTCCTGTTATCAATATAGAAGATATTTATTTTACTTTCCTAGTTGCAGAAAAGAAATTGGGGTTACGTTTAACTCATGAACCGCGATTACGAGGGTTCAAACCATGGCTTCCTTTAACACGATTTTATTGGAATTTAGCTTCAGTTCATAGCGTGTCACCAACAGAAATGTTAAAATGGTGGTCGAGATTAGTAACGATGGCTGAAGAACAATGAAGTATTTTAGAAGTAGATTCTGCTCATCTTGTTTATGAATATTTAATTTAATTTTAATTAACATCATTTATATTTTTATAATAAATACATATATAATGTTATTTTAGCTGGAACACCATTTCAAACACATTTTCTCTCGATTTTTTTTCTTTAATATTTCTGTCCTAAGTCATAACTCGTATGTTATATTTGCTTAACTATACTTCTATAATAGTAGTAGTTAAACAAATATAACAATTTGCAATAATAACATTGCAGCAATATCCGTACAGACCCCTCCATCCACGGCGATTTTTTATATCGATATTGTCGCGTGCTTACGTGTTAGTCGCATTGGCTGCATTTTTAGTATTTAAAACGTTGTTACATTATGTCTACAAATTAATATTGATAACCTATTGGAAAGCCGAGTAGAGTCCTACCTACCTTAATTGGTATAATGTACCTAATTTTGTTTCAATTTTTTTTCATTATTTCGCGGCGAAAATCATATCACGCAAATAATGTTTTATAAATCTACAATACTCATAATTAATTGTAAAGTATGGTATCTCTTACTTCTGTGTCTGGAGATGCCCGAGGCTAAAAGGTGCGATATAGAGTGTTTTTTGCCGCGGTAAGACATAATTTCCATGACTATTTCCGTTGGCCACACGGTCTGAGCCATTTTTAATAGACAATTTTTTAACCCTGTTTATATAAGTCAGGACAAGTGCAAGCCGCTTTATGTTGCGTTGTGTTAAATACTTACATAGTTAAAAACGATTAAGTATTTGTTGGAATTAAAAATTATATATTATACGTACATCATCAATATTTACCAATACCTATCTAATTAACTAATTTGTAACTAATTATTTTAAGAAAACACAAAATAATATAACTGCATAATATACATATAATTCATAACGATGCGGCGCGTAAATTAATTTGAAAATGGTGGTAAAGTTATAGAATTAAGGTACCAGTGAAGTCAACCATTCGGCTTTCGTTTCAACTGCACTGTGCACAATCCACATCATAGATTATACACTTATATACTGCTATAGATTGGTCACTCGAAGTTCGTAGTGGAAATGTAATAACACCGAAACATAGATGGCGCTTAGTAGAGCACGAAAAATATTTCATATGGATCTAATAGATGGCTCTGATTTAACTTTAATTTTCTCATCGCTGTATTAAATATTCAGTTTTGATTTTTTTTTGCTTTTTCTACATTTTATGGTAATAAATGCTTAATAATATGTCAAATAGCAATTATGAGATGACAAGCATTTATTTCCTTATATTATTAAAATAATTTAATGAATAAAAAAACAATTGATACAATATAAATTTATTTAAAATTTGTGTTTCCGTCTATGATAAAAATCAACCTCACCTCTTCATAAATCATTTAAGCAAGTTTTACAATTTTTGAAAATTTTTGTTTTCGCTTTTTTAATTACAAAACCCGTTACATAT
>NC_052114.1:6210527-6276698 GCF_012273895.1 Zerene cesonia
TCCACATTTTGTTACCTCATTCAGCACCCCTCCCTCGGCCCTCTTCATTCCCTCAGTCACTCGTTAGACGGGTTGTCGAGTGTACGTGTAGTTTGGTCGCTAATGTATAACCTCCAAAATACGTTGATAATGTTCTACCTTCAACTGTAGAGTGCGCTATAATCTTATCCAATATCAACCATTGGATGATAACTTATCGTGAAATATGACGCGTTGATAACGACATTTCAAGTTCTTGCAGGCTATGTGACTGTGTGGTGATTAAAATTTACTGTGTACGGGCGTAATGAGTGTGTTCTAAACTTAATACCAAAGAAAATCTCAATTTACCGTTACTTCGTGTCATCTACCAGCAATGTCGTTATTTAAGAAGAAAAACACGAAATACACGTCTCCTCCAGTACCGCCGCCTCCAGTTGAAGACGTGTATAATCAGTCTAACGGTGTAGATAACAACAATGGAGCTCAGAAGTCACAGTTAGTGTTTCATTGCCAGCAGGCGCAAGGAAGCCCTCTTGGTCTTATCTCTGGATTCTCAAATGTCAAGGAGCTTTATCAAAAAATAGCAGAATGTTACGATTTCCCACCCGAAGATGTAAGTGTACATGTAATCTAGATTTGTTTATGATCATTTGTTTGTTTCGTTTTATTTAGTCCATAATGAAAGTATTTTAGTTTGAGTTAATGGATTTAATTCCCAGTGGAGCCTAAAGTGAATTTGCTACAAGGCACCTACAGTATGACGGACGACCCATTATAATAGCCATTTTGAACTAAACTAGAGCTACTATGTATGTACCCACGTCTAATACAGGTTGATATCTATATTGTAAATGATACCGAATTTTTCAAGGAAGTAACACATAAATTGAATTCTGACTCGGACAATAATTGATAACAAAAATATGTATATAAAATATATCATAAAGCCTCGTCAAATTCGTCCTTAAGTTTGTAATGCGCTGTGTGATTCATATTATGTATTTTGCAATAAAATTACAGATAACATAATACTGTGTAGTACAGTATACTAGTAAATAAAATATTTCTAAAGCCTCGTTGATCTGTATCTGTGAATTAATAATATACTATGTTCTATATAGGTATGCCCAAAATTGCACGATGGTGTAAAATTTTGCAAAAGTACATAATAATACGTTTTAATTTAATTACACAAAAAATTATAAGTAATCAATTGAATTAGCATAGAATAGAAGACAAATTTTAGCGAAATAACCTCTGAAACTTCTATTTACTTATGCTGAGAAACGTTTCTTTGTCGTTTGCTAGTTCATCAGTGTTATGAACTACATATTAATACGGAAAGTAATGTAAGTCAATTAATTGTCTGAACACAAACAATTGACCTATTACAATTGCTTGTGTATCAGATTAATTACAGACTAGTAACTTTTTTTTTCATTCTAGAGTGATCCATACATTGTTCGATATCACGTAATTTTATTTATTTCCTAGAGCCTATTAAGGATATGAGGTTCTTAGATGTTCAGTCTAGTGTTTTATTACCGCTGCCTTCCCTGCTTCAATGATTTTAATCTTCCAAAAAAGAGTAGACATATTTTAGTTAGTCTTGATAAACCTAGTAATCATATTGTTTCCAAATTTATAATAACATTGAAAATCTGCATATATAACGAGTAGATACATTCTTAATCGTTTTAATCATTATTTTATGATAAAAATCGTATAATCAATATTAGATCGTCAATCATCAGTTTGAGAACACAGCCCAAGGAAGTATTACTGATATTATACCATGTGGAGAAAAACTTGATATTAATGTCGGCGTAAAATTTCAATTGACCTAAATACATCAAAAGTATATTTAGCACGATTTTGTAAGGTAACGTAAGAAATAGATATCATGCGTTATGCGTGGTTATGCCACAGTAAACAGAATATTCGTTCTGTTTACTGTGGATAGGCGGTACACATACAGAATAGAAAGGAATATAATAAATTACTCATTTAGCTTTTGATTAATAAGGAAGTTATGTAAGTCAGCGGCAACTGACAAGATACACAGTCTCAACGTAGCGTGAATTAACTTATTCATAACTTTAATTCCATTTTATTTAGAGTTAAAAGTTACAGTGAATCTCACGAACGTTATAAAATTCTTGGAAGATATTGAAATATACGGTCTTTGCTTTTATTTTCAATTAATTTAATGAGTCTATATACCTTATCTATATATTTAATACTTTGTGCCCAATGTGTTGGGTAGCAATACGACAAACTTAAAGTAGAGGTAGTAGGTACCTATTCTTTATTGTACTGTTAAGGTTAGGCGGGTCACGGAGTACGAAAAAGAAATTAAAATAGATGTTAACATGATTTTGAGATACGTAGATACTTACTTCGCTAATTATTTTTTTAGTCTTAATGTACGTGTTAACCCCAAAGCTAAAAAAAATGTTTACATTATAGGAGATATTTAAAAATAATATTTTTTTTTGGCAAAACTCAAAGAGAGAAAACGTCTATTCACCCGAATGCTTGTATGTAACCGACTCGTTCAAACACGATTTTAACCCACTTTAAACGAACTTATTTAATTCACTTTATCTAGGATCGCTTTCATCAGAATAATTTCATAAATATATCTCATTCTCCTGATTAGGGTACTCAGGATTATAAAATTTCCTTACGTTTACTCTGTATACGAGCAAGGTTTTGATTGATTCTATCATTAAAGCTTGTTTTTTAGTTTTTTTAATGCTACATTTATTATTTTTATGGTAGAAAATAGGAAGCAGCCCGTAATATAAGCTGTAGGTAATCCTGTAAAAGAAGTAGGAATATTTTATATCGGAATACTTCTTGGTATTGTTTATGAAAAGTTTTGTTCATTGGAATTTTAAGGAATTTTGTTAGAAAAAGCCAGCAATTTATCACATCTGTTTGCTATAACCGATTAGTAAACTCTGATAAGAATGAAGTCTTAGTTTAATGGAAAATATGCTCGATGTGAAAACATGCTCAAAAAAGTTTAATCGGCATATTTGCCTTACATTCAGTTAATTTAATTATATACATTTTATATTTTTATGTTAACTAAGCTGGTGTTTTGCCTGATGGTAAGCGATCACCACCGCCCATGAACATTCGCAGATCTGCACGCTTTTAAGGGTTATAGAAGAGGATAAGGAAGGATTGATGACTGGACAGTTCATGCCGAATCGTGCTCGACTCCCACGTTTAGCATTAAATCGGACTCGTTGATTTAAATTTAAATTTGTTTAAAGTATCAACAGACTTATATGGAGAAATATTAATCCCATAAAAAGATCTAAATGTTATATTGAGAACAAAAAAAAACCTGTCTAAAATTTACCCTTTATTTGCAAACTTAAAACGTTGTACATATATATATATATATATATATATAATATTGTAATAATAACGTGACGTCATTCAGAATTTATTGAATAGCTGTAAGTGTGCTGAATCATAAAAGAACTCGTCAGTGGTTGGTTGGAAAATCTAAGCCACAATGTAAATTATTCATATACGTTACTAATGTGAGTAATATACTTATTAGGTACGATAAGTAATATTATTTTACTATATTTTTAGTGAGACATAGATTAATCTTATATCTTTAAACGAGCAATTCTTGTATATATAATTGGAATCTCGGAATCGGCTCCAACGATTTTCATGAAATTTAGTATATAGGGGGTTTCGGGGGCGATAAATCGATCTAGCTAGGAATCTTTTTTAGAAAATGTCATATTCGTGATTTATTCGTGTTTTTTTTTTCCTGACATCTATTGGTGAATAAAAATACTATTTTGCTTCGTAGATAGCTGGACAACTGAAATAACACATAGGCACTTTGTATACCGATATTCCTACGGGATACGGACTTACGCGGTTTCAACCGCGGGTCACAGCTAGTATCTAGTTAAGCTATTAAATATTGTATTAACAAAATTTAGAGTTAAAATAAATGACAATACGTGGCCATGAAATTTGAAACGAGGCTGTGAGCATTCTAAAGGTTAATGTCGGCGAGTGAAAATGGCGTGACCGCTGTTCTGATAGTTTTTGCATAATTTATGTTTCGGTGCTTTCTTTAAGGGAGAGCCCATTTAGTACCAGTATTTTATTAACACACAGTCTTAGTCGATTCATAATGGAAATTGCATTGAATTTTAAATGTCTATATAACAACTTTGTCTGAATCTAAACCTGACACTCGTTATTTGTCTCAATCTGTCGAATTAAATATATGTAATAATTGACTACTATTGTACTAATTTCATAAAATATGCATAATGCAATGCAATGGTGAGTGTTTTTGTTTTCGTCAATATTACAATGTTTTCGATCTAATTTATATGTAACTAGATTTACAAGTGTCGTTTCGGATATACGCATGGCTGACTCTCCAGGAAGCGGGTCAGTTTAGTCCAGGGGCGTAGTCGAACTTAGTGCAGAAACCGCTATAAATTCACAGATTTCTATCTTTCTTTTAAAATAGCGTTTATTTCTACTATACAAGGTCGTTTTTTGGTTGACGAAAGGCAAAATAATTCGTACATCTCTAAACTTTCCGACATGAAAGTGTAAATTAGCATGAAGGTCAGTGATAACGCACTGTCAGTACCTACATTCCAAGGTAAAGCATTGACCTACTGACGTAGTAAATTGTTGCCATCGATCAACAGTCCATTACCTATTTATTAGTTACTTTTTGATGTGTGGACGTTTGAAACATAATCTCAGTGAATGGTCTAGTGAACGAAAGATATGCGGGTTGAGTAATAAATTGGTAAGCCGACCTATGCTCTATGTCTATAAGAGTTTATAGTAAGTAGGTCTCATAATTTATTTTAAAGATTATTTGATGTCCTTTGGATGAGGAAAAAATGCACGGCACATGTAAAAAATTTAAACCAAAAAAAGGAACCAGATCTTCATTCCGGAAATTATGGTCTTGTAAAAAAATGTTACTTTTACACCGTTTTTTACTTTTGTTATTTTTAGTTAAATATTGGGCTTCGCGCGAGTAGATTTTGTTGTTCATCTCGTATAAGTGATATATATCAAAAATTTATTACTCAGATAAGACAAATATCGATGCCACGTTACACGAATGAAGGGTATAAACAAAAGATAAAATGTTTTATATCAAAATCAATGTAAGAACACTTTGCGTCTATGATAATAATCTGTTTATGATACAAGTTTATATCCGTTTGCGCTCATCCAGGTTCTCCTATAGCAGATCCTTACATAAATAACAACTCATCAAACATTACAACAAACATTATATAAACATTCAAGTTGGTAAGCTTACCTAATGCAGATAACTAGGCATATGCACATACATTGACACATTCTATGATTTATGTCACAAAACAATTAATTATTCTATAACATTTCCTTCTCAAAATGTTTACTATGTACGTTTTGTTCGGACCGATATTTATAGATATAATCAACACATATCATATTACACCTAACCTATTTATTTAACGTTTCCAGATCCTGTTTTGCACCTTGAATACTCATAAAGTGGATATGAAAAAACTTTTAGGTGGCCAAATAGGATTGGAAGATTTCATTTTCGCACACAGGAAAGGCAGGCCAAAAGAAATAGAAATCGTTAAAACGGAAGATGCTCTCGGTTTAACAATAACTGACAATGGAGCTGGTTATTCATTTATCAAGAGAATAAAAGAAGGTTCAATTGTATCAAGGATACAACATATAGAGGTAGGTACACATTTATGATTTCTTAATGTAGTTATCCTATTGGTTTTGTTTGGAGTTCATTATATTATAATTTTTGTGAGGCATGTCTCTGCATTGAATGCGTTGTTTAATAAAGCGCACAATACATCATGTGGGTTATTTAAACATTCAGTCATTGACCTCTTGACAACACCACAGGAAACTATCTATTATTGAGTTAAATTGTACATGTTCATAAATTCGTTCTATCTTTAGGTTGGAGATCACATTGAACGATTAGAAGGTGAGAGCATGGTCGGTAAAAGACATTATGAAGTGGCTAAATTACTGAAAGAAATACCGAAAGGCACTACGTTCACAATTCGCTTGGTAGAACCGTTAAAGAGTGGATTTGGTAGCATTGGACCGAAATCTGGTAGTGCAAGATCTAGCAAGAAACAAAACTATGGATCAGGCAAAGAAACTTTAAGGTTTAAAGCAAATGGACAAGCAACTATAGAAAATGAAGTAAGTTAAAACTTTTAGCGTTTCTTATTTGGAACACTATTTAAATATTTTGTTGATTAGCTAAGGCCGACTCCGAAGTCTTATAAGTGTTTTGCGTACATTTGTTGTGAAGATTAGTTTACCACTTAGTAAATTAGCACTAGACTTTTTTGTTGATTATTAGAATACATTGTAAAAAAAATTGTTCATTAATAATTATACATTTTTTTAATTATGCTATTCTATCATACGAACCAAAATATAAAGTTGAGAGAGGTTGAATTACAATATAAACTAATTAATTTTTAACAAAAATTAATTTAGAAGACTTGAAATATATTTAATTAAAAATAACTTTAATAATTTTCAGCATGACGAAAAATCTAAGGCCGGAATAGAGAAGATCAATGAGCTCCTAGAATCATTTATGGGCATTAACGACTCCGAGTTGGCGACACAAATGTGGGATCTTGCTGAGGGGAAAACGAACTCTATGCAATTAGCCGAAGCCATAGACAATAGCGACTTACAAGAATTCGGATTTACCGATGAGTTCATTATAGAATTATGGGGTGCTATAACTGATGCGAGATCTGGTCGACTCAGTTAAAATTTCTAGGATTTCTGTACATTTGCCTAACGCCACACATAACGCCATTTTGTTTAAATTGTATATGTTTAATATAATGTATTGTCAACAAAGCAATTCATTATAAATCGAAGTCATGGTTTAACAGGTGCATACTACCTAGTTAAGGCTAATTCACATTGTACTACTTTATAAAATGTACTTCGATAAAAATTATTAAATGATAAATTTATATGTCTCTAACGAAGGTCGTACATAGTTACATAAAATTTTTGTCACAAATTATAACAGCGTTTATGACCTGCATATAGTGCCTTTAAGAACAATATATTTAAAATAATGAATATATTCCTATTTATGATTTGTGCAAATTATTATTATATTATATTATTCGTTCATACCCTTATTAAGGTATGTATGCATTATTTGTGATTTATTTAACTATTTGGGAGATATTTAATGTTGATAAATGATCTTTATTTCATTGACAAGGTCCAACAGAATGATTGCTTAGAACATTTTATAGATATTATTATATATAGTACAGAGTACAAATGTTTCTGACAAATATTTAAAAATAAGGAGAATAGATTTTATATGATTATTGAACGGAGAAAAGTAGAAAAAGTGCATTTTCATTTTTTTGTGATATTTGTCTATACTCAATTATTATATTTCCATTTTTGATCAAAAAAATTTAATAAATTATTTATTTCGCAAGGTATAAGATAGATATCTAATTAGAATCATGTAACTTGAAAAGTATTGTTTTTTAAATGCTATTGAATCAGTTCGTAGATAATAAGTAACATAACGAGGGACGAAAAGTCAGATTCTAGATTTAAATTTTAAACATAGAAATAACTATGAAATTAGATTTTCTAACTTCTTTAAGTTTTTCTTTTTTATGGTATTGACTAAGGCCTTTTTATCCTGATGTATAAAATGTGTGCCTTCACAAATTCGTCTAAATTGTGTTGATGTTTTTTATATAATTAATTTAAAAGCAGATTGTAATATAAATAAAAATAATCTTTTGTTCTATGATTTTGTTTTTAATTTCGTATTTATATCAATAACACTTTATTAGTTTTGGCTAAAAGTAATGTTATCAACATTAGTTTTAACCATTGTATATGTATCAAAACCCTATTGATTTACCTAAAACCCTTGATTTTCCTGTACTTGAAAATGCTGCCACATGACTAAGTTTTTTTTTAAATTAAAAGTAAGCCTTTTCATTGATTACAATGTCTACAAGTGCTGAATTATTACCGTTTGTTATACTATTAAAGAATTCAATTCTAGAACGATTGAAATTTGTATTAAATACATTCCCCATACACATAAAAATAAAAATATGTCCTCTGCTATACGAGGCAGACCCTTAAAATGTAATATTTCTTTTTTTCCTTAAGATGTATCATTTATGGAATAACATAGTTTTGTTGTAACGGGATTTGTTGAATAAAATGTTTGGGATAAGTTTATATGTTTTTTAAACTATGCAAAAAAATATGAGACTAGAAACTACTGGCAAGTTCTTTTATCAATAACTTAATACATTCAAGCTAAATTAAAATTTATAATGTGTTGATTGCCTCTAATATCATTCCTTGGAATAAAATTGAATGCGTACATATACGTATAGTTTATTACTATTAGCCATAAAACAGTCCAGTAGCAAACAGTCGTACGTTTCGTATAAGTCGTTCGTACAGTCCAGTAGCAAACAAATATTACGTACGATTTAACGCAGTATAGATCAGAGTAAGTGCCTATGGGCCATATGGCAAATAGTAATCGTAGCAACTAGCAATCCATCTTTGGGTCGCTTGTTTTTACTTTACTCGTTACGCCAAAAAGGACTAAAAATAAAAAAAAAGTCTCTAAAAATTAATAAAAGTAGTCGCGAGTAACACCAGAACGCTAAAAAGTGCTAGTTTTTCTGCTTCTATTATAATTCCGTAATATAATTATTCTTAGTCCAAGCATTTGGATTTAATAATTAAAACTTAGTGGCCTATCAGAACTCACATCGTAAAAAAACTTACCTTGTCATGGTGTTAAAGTAAACAATTGCAAAATCGACCTTATTTAGAGATAATTCCTAAAACATAATAAAGTGCTATAATATTGCCCTTTTGAGACTAAAGTGTTTTCAAATCGGTTATAATCAGTGTTAGCAACCTGAAGTGGACCGATTATCGTACCCAGGGCCGAAAAATTATCGTACATGGAACGAAATTATCGTACTTTTTAGGATAATGTCTATTACAGATAAATAAATAATATAAATTGTAATATTGATATGCACGCAAGTACTCTATAGTTTATCTTTTTTAAACCACTGCAGTCAAATCAACAGAACACTGAAATCCAAATGTTTTACACGTGGCACAGGCCCTGAACTGATTCCCTTTCCACTTTAAGTTCAATAAATGCGCCAAGCGTAAAATTCACTCAGACAAAATTTCACTGTTCTCATGCAAGTTGGATACATAATCGAAATATCGAACTTATATTCTTTTGTTCGCATTCGTAGATGCTATATTAACCAATAAGAAAGCGTGCACAGCAGGCGCTGGATAAAGTTACAGTATCGGCAGTGGTGAAACTGAGCATAGGGAATCGTAAGAACCAATAGGAATAGAGAACTTGTATTTCCCGGTATTTTCCCAAGACTTAATTGGACAAAATAAAATCATGCTACTTCGATTTAGACTATCAGCGCATGAGTGAAATAACATAAATTCTAAAATTTTGCATCATGATAGAAATTATCGTACAATCTGCGTACGATAATAGTATGCTATCGTACATCGTACGCAGGCACAAAATTATCGTATGTGTACGATAATTATCGTACGGTTCCGAACACTGGTTATAATCACAAAAAAAGGCTAAGGTGGCAACACAGTTGATAGCTGTCAAAATTATGATACAGAATCGATTAATATATATCGATGTATTAATCGATTAAGTTAATATCAAGTATAATAATTACTTAATTAGTATAATTACGGATTGCGTATCTATACTTCTATACAAAATTTTATAATGCTGAAGAGATTGTTTTTTTTGTTTAATTGAACGCGGTAATGTCAGGAACTACTGGTCCGTTTCGTAAAATTATTTCAGCCCATATAGTGAGGAAAGCTTTAGACTATATATTATGTACGACGGGCAAAGTCGGGGCGGAACTCTAGTAATATATAAAAGTACTCTGCCATCTGTGATTACGGAAACGTTACGGAGTAACTAGTTCTTATTCTGTGATCAAAGAATACTGTATCTGTGATAAGTCCGCACTCCTAATGATTTCAAATTTTTAATCTGAAATGATTAAATTTTATTCAATTCTATCATTTCGATAAAATAATAAATTCGACTTAAGTCATCACATAAATAACCGAAAAGCGTATGTTGTGGAGTTGGTTCTTAATTGTAATAAAACTACGTACTTTATAAAATGTTGAAAATAAAATTTAAAATCAAATATTATGTTATGTCGGCAGTAGTCCATCGAATTTAATGGAAATTAAATTTTCACATGCAAAATCTAAAATACTCATTAATAATGCGTGCATTAGCCTAGGTTTTATATAGATTCTAGCTTAATATTATAATTATGATATTAATCGTACACAGAATTTTATAGTACTAAGTACATAATCGTAAGTATATTTATACATAATATGAGCCTGGTTAGTAATTCTGGTTTATAAGCTTTCCGTTATAGCACCTCATGAAAAATAAAAGGTGAATAAAATTACTTTTGGTCGTTTTGTGATGTATAGGCATTGCGTGATCATAGTAATAAAATATATTATTTAAGATATACTTTAATTGTAATTAAACTAGATTTTGTTATTCAGTCACTTGTTTTGAATATATCAATCATTTAATATATACTTGTATATAGGTATTAATATGTAAATAATATTCGTGTTTTCTGTGTAGTTGACCTTGCGATGTGGTGACTGAGTAGGAATTGTTATTACAAACATCTAAAATAAAACTTCTTATCAAATTATATAGCTGCAAACAATTGTCAGACTGATGATAACATTTCCCTGTTATTAAGTGATTGCGCCCTTATATTAAACTTATTTTAATATGTATGCAATAAAAACATGTTTAATTTTGAGGCCTGCCGCAAAATTAACTGGTCTTTCCAAGATATATTCAGTTTCTAAGGTAAGAAAATTGTTTCGTATCTATTTATAAGGTATCTTTTATCATATTACGTTAGACTAAATACATTAATTAACAAACAACTTGAAATTTATTGCAATGAAATTATTTGAAATAGAATGTCTAATAAATCTAAGCCATTAAAAAAAAACTATTTAAATTTTTTAAACACTTAAATTATGCTTACAGGTTATATCGTGTGCAGCATACAGTACTTCTATAAAAAACAAACTTTTTGCTGATGTCAATGAAGCAGTGAAAGACATTAAAGATGGATCAAAACTATTAGTAGGAGGGTTTGGGTTATGTGGTATTCCAGAAAATCTTATCAAAGCTGTCAACAACAAGAAAGTAACTGGACTCACAGTCGTTTCGAATAATGCTGGTAAGATTGTATTAATTTTTACTTAGGCACTTATATTTATATTTTGACTATATTGACTACTTTATATGTTATATTACAAGATGATATAAATAGAATAGAATAAAATAATTGTCCTGTTTCACATCTCAGTCATATTTACATCAATGTGTCGGATGTTTTACTAAAATGAATAAAGTTAGTTTTGTGGAATGTATCACATTTTTTATTAACAGGAGTTGAGGATTTCGGCCTTGGTACCTTACTCAAGAGTAAACAGGTTAAGCGCATGATATCATCATATGTAGGAGAAAATGCTGAATTTGAAAGGCAATTTTTAAGTGGAGAGCTGGAGGTATGTAATTAATATTTACTAAGATAAATAATCTCAATTTGAAATATCAATATTCAAGGCAAATTACATTGGACATAATATTCAGTATGAAAAAGTATATAGTTCAGAGAAGTATATTGAATAGTATTTATTAAAAAGTTTCAAATTTTTCACTTTTTTGATGACATATTAGGTACTATGATGTACAAAGCTGTAAATTGTTATTGTTGTTTTTTAATTTCTCTTTTTAGGTTGAACTTACACCTCAAGGGACATTAGCTGAAAGAATAAGGGCAGGTGGTGCTGGTATACCTGCTTTCTTTACACCAACAGGCTATGGAACCTTAATACATGAAGGAGGTTCACCAATAAAATACAACAAAGATGGAAAGGTATCTATTATATATACTAATATTATAGAGCTGTAGAGTTTGTTTGTTTGTTTGAATGCTCTAATCTCAGATTTTATATTTACCACGGTGAAGCCGAGGAGGACTGCTAGTTTAATATAAACATTAAAATTACAATCCTATAATTTTGAAATACTATTCATTTAATGTAACAATATTATTTTTTATAATTTACTTCAATAAAAATTGCAGATTGAAATACCAAGTTCTCCAAGACACGCACAAATATTCAATGGAATTAATTATATTATGGAAGAAGCCATTACTGGTGACTTTGCATTAATCAAAGCATGGAAAGCTGATAGATTTGGCAATTTATTGTTCAGAAAAACAGCACGCAATTTTAATCCAACTATGTGCAAAGCGGCAAAAGTTACAATAGTTGAAGTGGAAGAAATTGTTGATGAAATTGACCCAGACTCGGTTCACATACCATCAATATATGTCCATAGAATTGTGTTAGGTGATAAATTTGAGAAGCGAATTGAGCGAAGAACCATTGCTAAGCCTAAAGAAAACAAGGAAAAGAAAGCTTCAGACTTGGTTAGGGAAAGGATAATCAAGAGGGCAGCTTTGGAGTTTAAAGATGGAATGCATGCTAATCTTGGGATTGGTGCGTCTTATCTTTCTTATTCATTGACGTTTATGAAAAAAGGTCAATAAATTTATACATTAATTATGTTACAGGGATGCCTATGTTAGCAAGTAGTTTTATCCCCAATAATATAAATGTGCTATTGCAATCTGAAAATGGTATCCTTGGTCTTGGGCCATATCCAACAGAAAATGAAATAGATGCTGACCTTATAAATGCTGGGAAGGAGACAGTTACAATACTTCCAGGTAATGTAATTTATTAATACTTTACATTTATATAAAACTTTTATAATTTGCTTTAAAACAATTTAATAAAATTATCTTTTTTTATATGAAATAATACATTAATTTAAAAAAAAATGTTTTTTACATACACTACAGAATAAATGTTAACATATAATATACTAGCTGCGCCCCGCGGTTTCACCCGCGCAAGTCCGCATGCCGTTGGAATATCGGGATAAAAAGTTGCCTTATGTTATTCCAGTCGTCCAGCTGTCTACGTATCAAATTTCATTGCAATCGGTTGAGTAGTTTTTGCGTGAAAGAGCAACAAACACACACACATTCTTACAAACTTTCGCATTTATAATATTAGTAGGATAGTAGGATGGACAAGAACATAAAATTGTTTTGTGTATAACCATTTTTTTGTTATTTAGGCGCATCATACTTTTCTTCTGACGATAGTTTTGCTATGATCCGCGGAGGACACATTGATCTGACTATGCTTGGTGCTATGCAAGTTTCACAATATGGGGATCTTGCTAACTGGATGATACCAGTGAGTGTTGCATAATAATGTTACTTCAATATTAATAAATTATATTATGATATGTACTCAAAGGAGTGATTCATAACCTGAGTAGTTTTATTTACATGCGATTTTTTTTTGTTTTATTGTAATGTTAAATTTTATAAATTTACTATTACATATATATTTTTATATTACTGTAGGTATATTTCCTTTTTAATCAATATTGACTGTAACTTTTTTATAGGGTAAAATGGTTAAGGGAATGGGTGGTGCCATGGATTTAGTTTCATCTCCTGGAACTAAGGTTGTTGTCACTATGGAGCATTCTGCTAAAAATGGTGGCCATAAAATTGTACCCGAGTGCTCATTGCCAATCACTGGTAAACATTGTGTTGATTTGATCATCACAGAGAAGGTAATATAAAATATTTGAATTGTGTTTTTTAATATTCAGTTGTTGGATATTGCATTAAATATGTTCAAAATTAATTTAAAATATTTATATACTTTACTACCTCAATTTGCTTCACCAGCTACATTTATGCAATCTAACTGTCTTTTGTACCATTTGTGTCTTTTTTATGATTGCCTTGAATGTACATTTTGTAATTTAACGTTAAATTATTTAAATAAAAATATCCCTCTTTAACTGTAAATACCTATCATGCTCTTTTTATATTCCATAACTTTTTTATTTTACAGTGTGTTATGGAGGTAGACAAAGAAAAAGGATTAATATTAACGGAGTTGGCTGATGGTGTTACAGTGGAACATGTTATTGCTAGTACAGGATGTGAATTTCATGTCTCGCCTCATCTAAAAAAAATGGGAGACATAACAGAGGACCATTCTGAATAATGCATTGAAGTTTGACTTAAGATTTAATCTCAATATAAGATTTATTGTATTGTGAAAAATGTTTGATATGTTTTATATAATATTTTTTTTGTACTGTGTATACTGTTATAAATTGATATTATGCATTTTATAAAACGTTTTGATGATTTTATTGTTAATATTATTACAATCGTTATATTGATTTACTTTCTTTGTTTTATTAAATAAATAACTATATGCACTTTAATTCATAATGTGTTTAGTAAAAGCGATAAACGAAATAGAAATATTAACGTAATACTGACTGACAATAATACTGGAAAAAAAAAATTACTTTTGACAGGTGATTTTCTTGTAAACACATAAATAAATATTTACAATCTGTAGAGTTTACAAATATAATTTCTATAGAATATTGAACATAGAGCAATGGAGTGGAATGGACCAAACCACCCATTTGTAGTTTGGGCGTCTTGTTTCCTATGGGCTATATCAGTTTTTTCGATTATATGGTCTTTACTTTTATTTTTATGTAAGTCAAATTATATTGATTAACGGGCGGACGGAGCCAATATGGCTTAGTTTCAATTACGTCAGTTTTCTTAAGCGTACTCGGTTTTTTGGTGTTATCATACTAAAGCTACCAACAAATGATGGGACTTGACTAGATTGTAGTATAATATACTTTCTACACAAGGTATCCTGAAAGGTACAATTTGTGAACAGCTCTATCTAGGAAGTGCTCTATCGTTAGCCACTCATCACATCACATCTTTTCTTACCAGCGTGCGAAATCGTCGGCAAGCGCTTACTCTACTGTTCATAAAATTGTAAAACGTTTCATATTTTGGCCACATTGTAGCCAATTGTCATGGAAGACATGATTGGTTGATGATGGCTTAATTTTTTATTTAAATTTTAGGTGTAAGCGATATGTTATTTTTTACGGGAACGGACTTAGTGAATGCACTTATTCTACTCTCTGGAATATTGATGATGCCAACAACTTTATTTATTATGAATTCTATTGCAACTGGGAAAAAAATTAAGTACTGTTATTATTTTTTTAATGCAGCGATGTAAACTGCATACCTATATCGAAATTTAATTTTACAATACAATACAAATAGTAAGTATTTTCATTTCCACTTTACAGCCACAAGGATAAAGTTTTATGTTGCCCATTATGGCTTTGCATTGTTTGTATAATATTCATAAATGTAATTGGTGTTCTTTTTTGCATACATAAAATATATGTATGCCAGGAAACGACAATGAAATTTATTACAAGCTGTATGAAGAGTTATAAAACGGTACCAAAATATAAGAACTTCGTGGATAATCTACAATGGACTTTTAAATGCTGTGGGGTATTTGCCTTATATTAATAGCAGCATTTTACCTGAAATAAAACGCATATAAAACTACTTACCTCACTGGAAGCTTATATTGAGATGGAACATCCGTTTCCGTCGTTTTCTACTAGTTTCGTACTATTTTTCCCCTCCAGTTTCCATTTTCAATGGCGACACCTAGCAGCCGCGCGTCATTTTTGTGATTACGGTTTAAGTAACGACTAACGCGCCATTTTACTTCATTGGTTCTATTTCACCAGGCAGAAGTGAAACTAAGCTTCCGTTGCTTAGAAACTTTTAGCGAAAATCTACAATTAAAACTTATGATGTAGCTTGGAAACGTTGGATATCATGGTCTCATTCGAAACAGGTTGATCTCAAAATCCCACTAGGTCACAACTAGATCAATTTATATCAGATATGTATGTATGCGTATGGTTAAATGATTTTTGTGTATCCGCTACCTTACATCACGTTGTACTACGTAGCCGCTGCACATTTACCAACATCTTCAAAAAAGTATATCTTTTCCATCCTGGGATCGCGTCGGTGGTTGCGCTTTGATATCTTACGGCGATGGGGGCGTGATCGCTAGATGTGCTGCTGCTTGAAGAGCTGCTGGTGCTCGTTGAAGCGCTTCGTCTACGCTTGCTCGGACCCACAACCGCTTGCGGCTCGGGATCGGAAGCCGATATATTTACCATTCTACAAAAATATATCTTTAAATTATCTAGTAAATCACGCCACAAGGTGTTCCTGCACGTTTTATTGGGTAAGATTAAGTATTATTATTGATTATTAATGCCAAATTAATGAATTAAATGTTTGTAACATCTTACAAAAAAATGTTCTTTTTAAAAACACGATGTAGGTAGTCTGACTTTGACCTATTTTTAAATGGAATTTAAAACCATAAAATATTTAAAATATATCCCATTAAATTCAAGCTACATAGTAATAATATAATCTTATGTTTTGACGATCATATAACATTTACGAAGGATACGAACGGTAAGCCCGCTAAAATATATTTTATCTTTTCCAAGGAGAAGGTAAAATTACTTACAGTTTTTTTGCACTAATACTTTTAACACAATACTTTTATGTTATTATTAATTATATTGGTCGTAAAATCTTTAAACTCGCCGGAAAATAAAGTAAAATGGCGCGTTACTTAAAACGTAAACACAAAAATGACGCGCGGTCGCCAGGTGTCGCCACTGAAAATGGAAACTGGAGTTGAAAAATACTGTACGAAACTGGTAGATAACGACTGAAATGGATGTGCCATCTCAATTAAAAGCTTCCAGTGACGGTCTAGCGGTTTAATAAAACTAAAGCAAACAATTATTATAATCCATCATTGTCATAGAACCATATTATTATATCGATACTATATCTTGTGATATATATCAATTACGTGTCACGTTGTTTGTCCGCGATGGACACTTAAGCTGCTCAACCGATCTTAATCGAATTGGCACACCATGTGCAGTTTGATCTCACTTAAAAGATAGGATACTTTATATTATTTCAATCACGCTTAATGACTACCCGGGCGGAGCCGGGACATGCAAGGCAGGGCGGGACGTGCTAGTATTATATGTAAGATAAAATTGAAAAGTATGGTTGTTTGTTCGTTTGAACTACTAGTATAGTTTTATTTTATCTGCGGTTTGAACGTTTTAATCGCGGAAAGTTACAGATTTCAAAGGATTAATTATTTTACCTTTGGGTATGGACGTGATCTCTGAGCATTATAGGTATAGGATGTATAAGTGGGCAACTACCACGCGTGAAACCGAAGAAAACCATCCAAAACTTATCTTACCACCCACCATTACTTGAGAGATGTTAACATGTATATATATTACTATTGAATTTTAGTTAGTTTCGTACAAGGATTGGTATAAACAAGACTGGCATGATAAAGTTGGTGAATATGAATTGGAGCCATCGAATGCTAAACAAACGAAAGCAAAAAATGTAAATGAAGTGGACAGTGTCCCTTTAAGGTACAATTTTAAAATTTAATTTGATTCGAATAGATTCCATTATAATATGCTTCCACGTATAGTATTATGTTATCTGTGCTTATTATATTAAGGCTTTTAAACTCTGTTTGTTCTTATAATTTTTATAAATACAATCGGCAGTAATCTTTGTACTTATTACCCTTCTTATTTATTTATAAATTTATTAAGAATTCTTTCTACTTATTTTGTTGTAATTTCAGTACGATGAATAGTAATAATGAATGATAATATAATAAATAATGAATACAGTCTTAGCATCTAGTTTTATCTTGTGTTTGACTGAACGCGAGAAATGCATCATATATTTGAGAAAAAAGCAACTGATATTAGAAGCGATGTGGTGATAGATAATATAGGTAATTGGTAGGTAATGAATAAAACGCGTATGAAATCCTTTTTAAGAGAGCGTGAAACGAAAGACGAGTAGATACGGCTCCGTAGACATGGCTCTGTAACCGCCTAAACTTGAAAAGTAACTTAAAACTGATGTGTTTTAAGTTACTTCTTTAGCTTCGGCGCTTAAAAATACGTGTTATTCCATAACCATATCAATAATTTAACCTATGCTTAGTTTAATTATTAATTATGGTATTCCTCAGTTGGAAAAAAAAGGTGAAAAGGGTTAGTAATAAAAAATAGTGCTTCTTCGTTTGTGTGACTTATGGATGTTCATTATTAATTATTTTACACAAGAGTATAGAATCGAGAGGGAACAATAAATGTTATAAACCTTACTCTGCAACGATAAATTTTTATTATTAGTTAAAGTTTTTATTAGAAAAAAAACTCTTTTTTAGCTGTTGTAAAAGTGGATCTTGTGTATCAAGTTATCTGAAAGAATTAGGAACTCATTCCATAAATACAAGTGGGTGTGGTCAAATTTTGTACCGCATTATTATGATTTCCATGAATGCTCATCTTGTGATGTTTGTCTCAGTGACACTTCTAGAGGTAATTGAACAGTTTATCTTTTTTCGAAATTCTAGTGGATCAATTATAATTCAGTCGTACACAATCTAAATTACTAGCCATCCGTTCGCGGCTTCGCCCGCGAAATTATAAGAGATATACAGTTTTGAGATTTTACCCGTACTGTTTTTGTTTCTGTGATATTTTCGGTATAAAACTGTTTGATCTCAGTCTCAAGTCATACTTATTTTGTACTAAATTCATCCCATCGGTATAGAGACTTGATGTATTGGTAACTACCAAGAAAGTCAGATTATAACTGTTCACCTTTTACAGGTTTTCATACTCCGAACTATCATTATAGAAGGACGAAAAAATTTGCTTGATAGCACAAGGAATTACAAAAACGTAAGCCATATTATGTCAGTGAATGAAAATTTTGATGCCTCAAGTGGATCATATCAATATATTGTTCAAGACAGTGACGATGCAGTAGAATATGAAAAATCTCTCAATCAAAATGATTATTAGTTAAATTATATTGGTCGTTGTTTAATGAATAAAACGGTTTTTATATTGAATATAAAATTCGTTTTTTTAACCGACCAAACATGAGAATGTTATAAATTTAATTGTATTTTATTAGGTTTTGTTACTATCGAGTGGTATTTTTTTATTTGAAAACTGATCTAGTTCTAACAATTATTTTAGTCATAGGTCTTGCTATAAAATTATTGAAATTGTTAAAAATAGTTAATATTTTGGTCATGATGATGACTGAGTGAATTATTTTTATTGATGACTTCTGTTAGATTTCGGTGATTTTGATTTTCCTAATACTTTTGTTTGGGAACTATGTGAGTTGTAAAGCGTGTCTTATAAAATTCACTGTATTATAAAAAATAAAAAGATAGAAAAAACACGAATATGATCCTAAACATTTCGTTGAACATATAAAAAGCTATTTATTAAACAGGAATACTTTAAGCAACATACTTATTTAATACTGGTTTATTTTTTTTCAATCAATAGATTTTTATTAAATCACCCATTATTATTTCTCAGCATAAATGTGGGTGTGGCATTGCAGCTCTTGTACCCTTATCATAATAATATACAAATTTGACATTAACATCTCCAATTATAAAATCCGAATTTAACACAATATTAATACAATTCGAAATAGCGCGATTTTCCTTTTAAAATAGCTAATAATATGCCTAATAGCTTATTGCTCTCTTTTTAAACTATTTTACCTATTCTATTGTTAAATTTTTTCGGTTATCTGTTGAGAAATCGTATGTCACTTGTCAATGATTGAGGTTATGTTCTATGTAAAAGTTCAGATAGCATATTTTTTTAATGTAAATAAAAGAAATTTGTATATCTATTCTAAGCTAGCAAGTTAAAAAAGGGAAAATAGCTTAGTAAATTTAGCTACTTTAATATTTATTTAAAATGGTATTTTTAAACGTTGTAAATCTGGTAAGATGTCGTGGACCAGACGAATTTTGGAGAAAGAGGAAGATATTCAGGTTGGCAGCGCATTATATCGGTCGTCGCCGAAACTGTTATTCTGTAGCTGTACGAAATGTCCATCGTGCCTTGGTTTATGCTACAAAAGCACGTCAATTAAAAAAACAGGATATGAAAGCCCTTTGGGATACACGAATAACGGCTGCTTGTGAGCAACATAATATGACAGAGTTTTCTTTAAGAGAAGGCCTTGACCGCGCAAATATTATGCTGGACCGTAAATCTTTGTCTGATTTAGCTTCATGGGAACCAAAAACATTTGAATGCCTTGCTGCAGTAGCAAAGGAAAAACTACGGCTTGATGGATTCATTGATAATATGGATAAAAGGGAACCAACCGGAGTAGACTTAAACCTTAAAGATGTAATGTTGGAAGCATGGTTAAAAGAAAGAAAGTAGATTGTCAACATTTTATTAGTCTTAGTTATAAGAATAAATAGTTAATAGCCAAACTAGTAATGTTTCATTATAAAGCCTATGAACTACTGCTCAAGTCCTTTTTGAGTTGTTTTGTTAATTCATTTTGTTTCTCTAGTATATACAAATTTTCTATTTTTCTCCTTTGTTGTCGCTCTGTATCCCTTATGACACCTTCATGCATTTTTTCCCTAAAAATATTAACAATCATAAACTCCCTTAAATGAACACAAAATGTGATATGTATTTGCATAGTTCTAAATAAGACATTCATACTACATAATTCTAAAGATTTATGTATAAAAAACTAGTTTTCGCCTCATTGTGTCACCTGGTCAAAAAAAAATTGCCATGAGAATTTCACTGCAACAAAAATACCCTATATCCACTCTGGCCTCCCTAAATATCTCCAGATACAAATCATACCTTATCATACCTATGCGCTGTGTAAGAAAGACCAACAAACAAATGCACTTTCAAATATCATTTGTTCAAGAAAGGTTGCTGCTAAATTTGAACTGATAAGAACTTTGACAATATAGTTCAATGAAATTCACTTATTTAAATTATTCTGGGTGTCCAATTGGTTTATGTCAATTAATTTTTGGTGACCGTTGTTTCCTTTAGACATTATCAGTCATAATCATTTTATGATGCAATAGAGACAACTGTAGACACAGGCAACTGCATGTTAACTACAACTTAATTTCATACTTTCTTGTTTTAATATGCCTACTATATGCAATTCAAATTTAATGATATAAAACATAGTTATCTTAACATATATCTTAGATCGAATATTTTGTCAGAGTATATTTATAAATTGACATTATTAATTCAATAGATTGATGGGACATTGTTTGTTGCATATTTTTATCGTATTAATTACACTGACATTTTCATGATGCTGAAATAGATTTTTAAAAATTGTGGAGGAAGACAAATGTCTAATTTTACATCAGATTTATGGAATGAATATATTATAATTATCATAATATAATAATTACATAAGCCATTACCTGTCTGATTGTTGTTTTATATGCACATAACCAACTATTCCTGTAGTAACAATACAGGTTAAACTAAGTACGATTTTAGAAGTGGACGACATTTGAAATAAGGTTTCAAGATGTGCAGTTGATCAAGTTTTATAAGACCCAGTATATGGTTTTAGAATATGTGTCTCTTAGCAATTATTTCATTTATGCGATTAATATAATTTTAAAGAAAGCAATACCTATTTTAAAGTTAATGATTTGTTTTTATAACAATTTAAACCATCGCAATTCGTACGTATGGTTAGGTCAACTGATATATATTGATCTGTCAAATGTGAATTCTGTCATTTTATCAATTTCTGACATGAACCAAACAACAGTAACATGAGTAACACATTGATACAAGTAGTACACATTTTCGTACTCTACGCGCCACGAAACAAGTCTTCTTCGTCTCTATTAATTAATATCTTCACTAATAGAGCCCGTAGCCGTGTAGTCTGCGCCATTATCCAGTGTAACTGATTAATTGAATTCTACTTTCCACAACAAAAGTAAAATGTAGGTATGTACCATGGTATAAACTAAATTTGACAGGTCTGGCATATAGAAATAATAAGTAAATAAATAAAAGGCATACAGTTGTACAATATCTTTGAACGTAGTAAAGGCGAAAACGTCTAGATAATATCACTGTTGTTACGATTCAATATTATAGTACCCAATGATGATCTTAGCTAACATAAGGTGATGATTTACAATCTCTTATAGCGGCTTTTAATCATATAGATCCTACCTACATCTAATCATACTTACAAAAGAAAAAAAGTTAAGAATCCATCTCTGCAAATGTTTATGTAGAGCTTATGGTCACGAGTCCCACTAGCTCCTTCACTGATATTTAAAAATGCTAAAGTTTGTAAGAATGTTTGTTCCTTTGCCATTCAATCAATCCATTAAATACAGCTCATCTCTAATTTGGTATAGAGGTAGATAATAGTGTGAATAAGATACATAATCTAACTTTATCCGGGTCCCCTATTTCCGAGAAACGAAGTCAAACGTACTGTTTTTCGTTTTTATCTGTACGGGTTATTATGCGAGATTCAGAAAGGACTTACCTTACTTTAAGGTTACAAAGGTGAGAGGTTACAGCATACCTATGTTGATAAGTATAAATATTATTGCCACAATATGTAAATGTAAAATAAAAACAACTTAAGAAATGGAAAACAGATTTATTCTTAAAAATTCATATTATTAGATATGTATAAGTGCATAATGGAGTATTTGCAATTACAAGTTTAGTTTTATATGAAAAAATAACACCTTTGATATTCTGTAGGTACTCCAATGCACAATAAATAAAAAATAAGTTTAATTTGTAAATTACTTATTTTTCATTTACTCTGATCCTTAGTCTAATTATTTACATAAGTATGTACATTCATTTTTGTAGGTAAGCTACGCTAATTATTACCTACTATGATTTAGCCTCTAATTTTGTTTAATCGATATAGAGATATTTTACGTGGCCAATAACCTACTAATTATATTTCTATTTACATTCGAATCAGGGTATCAATATATCTTTATATTTTATTAGATGTGTAAAATCAGTTTCAATTTCAATTCACTTATTAATTTAAGGAGGTTAACTTTCGAATATTCAGTTAAATTCAAATTTTTAGATAGTCAATCCAATTAGTAAAATAGGGAAAAGAAAAATGGTAGGTATCTACTTATAAATTAAATAAATATTGTATGATCAAAAATTAAATTTAAATAGTTACAATATAATTACACGTTTAAGAGTTAATATATAATATTATTTACACGTCTTAAATAAATTTATAATTTAGATGGAGTTCAGTCCCTGTAATACAACAATCACTAAACGTTTTTCTTTTATCACAACCAAATTGCCCCTCCATTAGAAGCATTCTCAATATAATTTTATCGTCTATTACAATTATTAATGTTGATGTTTATGGCACAGCTACCTGCCGCAGTTGTCATAGAAACTAGCAGAACCCCTGTTAGGGATCTCAGCAAATTCTCGCTTTGGTGTGCACAGCTTGCTTGTGAAGTCCACGTTACGCTTCCTGTTTAAGTGTTAGCAAATCGAGATTAAGAAATACGAAAAAAAAAAATTGTTTACACCTTCATATATTTTTTAAGAATTAAGATATTAATATTGAATAAAAAATCAACGTCTCTGTTTGATTAAGTTTTTAAATAAGGAAAGGAAATATTCTTTTTACGTATTATATTGAAAACGGTTACCCTCTACTAGGAAGCTCCATTTGATCGACGATAACAGACTTCACGTAAAGCCGGTCATTACACCACAATATACACAAAGATCGTGGTTCTAGTACATTCATGTCGTACTCCCACGATAGCTCTACCTGGAAATATAGTACTATCAGTATTTACAGACGTATAGTTCAGTAATTTTTTGTTAATTTATGGTGCTTTTTTTTGTTAAGTAAATAAAAAAAATATATATTAAAGTACCAATCAATACTTGTACTATGAAACATCCAATATTTAAATATACTTACTTTTCGAACTTTGCCGCCTAAATCCATAGGATGTGTTACCACAATAGTATAAGAAGTGCCATGTTCCAATCTGTAAGAAGTACATTATGAAAAAAAAAAAATGTCCTGCTTACATTTTAATAGAAATAATAGGTATAACAACCAGCATTTCTTACTTGACGTAATTGCTAGGTGTAAGATCCATTCCTCTGATGACACCTTTGTCACTTAATAAAGTCACTTTCAAAAATCCCTGTAGCAAATAGAGTACAAATTTTAATTCATAGTAAAGACAAAGGAAAATCAGTGATTTTATATACATGTTAAGTTGCTTATTACCTGTACCCACGATTCAGCGCCTTTTGGATTAGCCAAATGTATGGAGATTTTATAGTGTCTTTCTGAAAAATATAAGTTAAAATATTTATGTAATGATACATGTATAACAGAAACAGTAAGTTTGCAGCTTTAGATAGCTATGTAGACATTATTCGATATTTAGCATCTGAAATATTAGTCAGTATCTATATATTACGCTACGACTCTTACGACAGTATGGTTGCTCCTTGCCAGTGTTGAGGAAATATTTCGCACCAATTGTTTCTTGCTCCTCAGACGGATAAACTTCATTTTCTGTTTGATTGTTCTTGTTTGTGATTAGTCCAGGTGAGCTATCTGCATGGAATCTGTAATTAATGTCCACTTATACACTTAAATGTATGTTTTTGTTTTGTAAGACGCAAGTAGAAATTTAATGGTCCAATGACATGTCCATTAAAATCTAACTATTGGAGTTAGATCTTAATGGTTTCTTGTATCGTAAAGGATGCCACTGTGTGGTGTAGTTTCACAACTGTTTGTAGTTTTTTATCTCATTCATTCGATTAAATATTTGTATAAAAACTTACCCCATTATTGCGCATCCGTGTCCACAGTGAAAGCACTTGCCGTCAAGAAAATGTTGATATGATGGACATTGATGACCTAAAATATAGTTTACAGGATTTTTAATACCTAAGAAGTAAAACTAACCAATTAGAAGTTTTAGTTTCATACCTATATATGGACATTTTCCATTGATTGATTCTGTAAAGAGCTTTATAGCCCGGACGTGATTGCAAGCTACGAGTACGCGAGAGGCCTCTTCAAGTCCTTGTTTGACCAACGTGAGTGGTATCAAGGGTCCCTCAGTTATATCACAACCGGGTTGTTCCTTTCCATTGTTTGGATAGAAATCCAAATGTCCAACTGGTTGTGACATTCCATATCCTGCCATAAACACAAAATCTGTCGCACGCGTGGAATAAACACGTCGGATGATTAGTTAGAGCAATAAATAAATAAAATATATAATATTATACATAAATATATATACAATGGATGATGACCTACGAGCTAAACAGCACACATATTTACACATAGATAATATACATAAATATGTTAATTTGTTAGTGGAAATCAGCAAGGAAGCTCTTATAAAATATTATATCACGTTATCTAACTAATGATGAATTTGTATGAGTGTTATAAAGTGCAGGTTAAAAAGCGTATATATATAGTGTTATTAAACATGTGAAGGTATATATCATAATATTATAAGTAATTACCTAAAAGGAAAATGCTTTTTCCATCTGTATGTATGACGTCGACTAGTTGTGCATCAGTTGGGTCGAGGCGCACATGGGTAGGCATTCCTTGAAAGTAAGGTTCAGCAGGATCGAGTCCTGTAATTCTTCCCAAATCCTAATAAAAAAGAAGCTAAATCAAGGACAATATGACATTTTTATGTGATATTTCTTTCCCTGAGTAGGTAAGAAAAGAACATGCGTTTTTTTAGCTTTATTATTTTCAATATACCTGTATTTTTTCGCCCGCGTAACCAGCGGTATGAGCTCCCAGTGAGTGTCCAATGATATGCACATCGAGAGGATTAAGACCATGTTCCTTCTGTAAATTTAAATTTCATATTTAAGTTTTTCATGCGTAGTTACTGATAGTATATATGTACAGATATTTCCAATACAAAAAGTGCTTTCACTGCACTTTCTACATTTTTACCTTGATATTAATATTAAAAAAATGCATTAAAGGCGGACTTACAGTGGATTTCGCATTGACAAAAAATAACATTTACATGTGAAACTAAATGCTTATCTTGAATTTTATTTACATTGAAAGCCAAAATGTATAAGTTGTTAAAATTTGGCAAAGAATATTAATACTACCACAAACATTATGAAATTTACCTGCAATGTGTTGACAAAATGTGCTACTTCGAGTCCAACTAAACGAGTATTGGCCGTAGCTTGGGTATACAGCGGAAGACTCCCGCCGGCCCAGTCTACTACGATGACGTTAAAATCTCCAGCTTTTACTAATTCATCCTTCATCTCACTGACCTAAAATTTATATTTCATTCTTCACATAAATTTTAAATTAATAATTAATAAAACTTACACACAGCACACTTACATACAAATCTATCCTCTTTAGATATACTTTCTTTTTATTATTATACATATCAAAACAATGAATAAATAAGTACTTATTTATAACAGCATTACGGGTAAATTCAATACGTTTATTAACATGTAATTATATAGATTTTCTTAATGAGATAAATTACCCAGTTTGATAAAGGTGTGTCGATAAAACCGTGTATAATCATCTTAGTTAGACGTCGCGGGCTGAAGTTTGATTTTATTATAGTTTTGTTAACATTGACATTTAATAGTTGTCCATCAGTGGGGTTCTTCTTGGTATATAAGATGAACCTGAAATATGTGTTGTATTTCTTTTAGACTAAACGTAAGCTGGCTTAAAAAAAAGATCCAATCCAATCTTATGGGCTTTTATCGGGTGTAGTTGGCTGGTACATATATCATTAACCAATAACATTTAAATGCTTATGTCAGTTTAGCGCCCTTCCAAACGAGGAGTCTTTTATATTTGTTGGCTTTTACATATAGGTACCTTCACCTTAATGTCATTCATAAAAAAATATAACTTACCTCGTATTAATCACGACTCTCGGTAGTGGAAATACATTAAAAGGGCGGTGAATAAGGTGATACCAGCTGCGTGTGATATTGAGACAACCCAGTTCATCATAACATCGTGTTTCGTTCTCAACTATGACATCAGGAAAAAAATAGTTAATATCCAACAAATAACAAACGAATACAACAGACTTAAATGATAGTAAAACAAACAATAGATAATTAAATCAACAACATTATTGACAGTAGGTATAGCTTCATTTTTTATTTTCAAGAATATTAGCTGCGCTGTATTTCAAAAACAAGTATCAATATTCGTTTATCTACGGGAAATAATACTAGTTTGCCAGACTTTGTATATTTAGTAGGTCGAGGTAAAGATCGGTAGAAAGTGCATTTTTTAATTTCGATAAATTTATTTATTTGCAGATATATACATATTGATGTTTACTTTGATATATGAAATAGACTGCACGAATTATAATCATTATTGATTCACTTAACCAATATTGACTGATTGGCATACAAAATCACCAGATTATGTAAACTTGAATGAATCACATCGGAGATGTGATATCGTGTAGTAGCAACGTTGAAAGGTTGATGATGCAAATCCATAAAAAAGGCTTTATGTATGTGTTAATATTTCAACATGTAAAATCTCTTTCAATAAATATTAATGGTCAATTGCATCTGCAACATTTGAAATACTGTTACGTAACTAACAGGGTAGCCAAGGTATGTTGACTTCTATGCGGTCCGAGCGAGCCCAGTTGAAAGGGTCAAGGATTCCTCCGAAAGCAGGTTGTAATCCCAACAATATACACCACAGCATCACTCGCAGGTGTCTGTCGGTTAGGTGTAGTCGCCGCATGGTATATCTGAAATAGAATGAGTGGGGTTGTAGTAAAAATCGAACGAATTTAAAAAATAAATATTAATGATTGTGATTATACGCAAGCATGATCGTTTTTTATCTATGAATTTAATCCTAGCCTATGACTCTCGGTTAATATTATGCCTTGCAAAACTTTTAGGCCTATCGAATTATGAGATCAATGCACTAGGTACATAAGGTAGTTGCAGGTTCGCAACAAAAGAAACGTAATACAAACTCAAGTCACGACTAATGCAATTAAATTGAACAATTTGAAAACATTGAAATTATTAAGAATTACGTAAATTTTATTAATGACTGCAATTTGTTTATCAACCGATATACCGCTTTAACTATTATATATACAACCGACAAGTAATGAGTTAATAGAGCATGCCCGATACATCTATGCACGATAACACTAAAATCAGGAATTTCCGCTTCAGAATTAGTTCATAACATAATATATTGACGTTAATTGACAATATTTTCATGTGTTTACACAAACTAACGATGGGAGATTTTTATATTTAAAACATGATGTCATATCGTGTTACTACGTTAGATACATACGTACTATGTAATCAGGTCTACGAGAGCTCTATTCATATTTGGAAAATGTTAAAAATTATGTTTTTACCAACTACCCTGTACTTAGCAATTATGTGAGTACATGTAACTTTCTTTCTAACAATTGTTGAGTTGTCTATTGATGCCAATGACATCAATGCCCCTGTTGTCTAAGTTTTCTAGAATTTGTTCAGCTTGTTAGAATTTACTACGGTCGTAGTACTTAGCTAACGTTTAAGAAAGTAATGATTATTGTACGTAGATACCTTGCTTCTTATTCTTACTTTCTTCAAATATTAATTTGTGTAAAACCTGTCAATAGTCTGCAAATTTGCAGTATTCGTACAGTCTTGATTATATGTGGCCAGTCAATTTATGAAGCGTAGAAGAAAAATGTAATATCAATTTATGTAATATTGAAATGAAAGTGCCGTGCCCGGTGCCAGCGTGCCTGAATGGCATCTAAATTTTAATTAATTTCAGTATCTAATTTTGATTAAGATTGACTGTGGCTATAGCAACAAAGGTTACAAGAAGGTCACGCCAATGCAAAACCATAGCATTGTAAAGCGACCGTGGGTGGGTCTGAATTAATTAATTATTTCGAAAGTGACAATGCATATTATAACAGCAGTCGATATTAATTTATGATTTAATACACTTTCACTTTCATATTGTTTCAGATGATTCTTTCGTTGATTAAATCTCTGATCAGATCTTTACCGCGTGGTCGCTTTGAAAAATACTTTGATTATGTATTATGATCTTATTATTATTATGCATTGCGGAAGTGCTTCCTATATGATGCAATGTTGATGGTCTGATATAATGCAAGAATAGGGAAAACTGCGGTTATGCGATAGGTCAGTAATGATAGACCGTTTCGTTTATTCACTGGAGGTTTTGTTGCGTTCATTATATATTAATCAATATTATTGTTCCACACTACTTTATTAAAAAATATGATAATGGTGATATGGAACGTATAAATTAAAATTGACTTCTTGCATTCATAAAAGTATTTAATTTAATAAGTTAGAGTACGGTTTAAAAAATAAAAAGGAAAGCGACGTTTATTGAAATATTTATAAATTTTAATCTACTGTTATATTGTAATTCCAGATTATATAATCAAAAATAACAATCAGAAATACCTATACGAAACAAGAAATAACAATGTTCAATAGAGAGATCAAGAATGCAAATAGCTTTCTAACTAATATATTTACAGTAAAGTGGTTAAAATGCATGCTGCAAGAATACTTGGAGGTCAGATAACCGTATGCTATTCATACCGTAAGTGACTATTGACTGTGCCTCTAACAACTGGACTGGGTCGCAGGTAGCCTAGAATGTAAAGTGTGCAATAAAGCCCTTCGACGTTACCGGTTCGATTTCTCATTTGTTAATTGATGCGAAATGCGTGTTAGAAAATAATTAATAAAAATAGTACATAAGGATCGCTGCATTTATAGTCCAACCCATCGAGTACATGCGGGAAAGCGATCAGAATCTTGGCTTGGATAGATCAGCGTTCAGGAAGTATTTCTGAGGTTGCACATCTATAAAATGAGAAAAATATTCATAAAATAAAAACACATTTAGAAGCACACAGTAATAAATACAATCACCTTGAAATTACGTCCTAAGCACTAGAAAGAAGTTGGCAATATAAATGAAATACTGGTTTAACTTTGCATTTAAACAGCAGTCCGTAAAATTGTCTGTTGACATAGAAATAAAACAATCCGATGTTACATATCCCGCTAGAGGGTAATCATGCGGAAATTATCACCATAATTCCCTCTTTATTACATATCCTACTAATATTATAAATGCGAAAGTTGGTAAGGATGTGTGTGTGTTTGTTACTCTTTCACGCAAAAGCTACTGAACCGATTGCAATGAAATTTGGTACATAGGCGGCTGGACGACTGGAATAACCTATAGGCTTTTTAACCCAATATTCCTACGGGATACGGACTTATGCGAGTGAAACCGCGGGGCGCAGTTTGTTACATATAAATTTAATAAGTTTTAATACAAGTGACTGAGAATCTTATGGTAATATTGTTGTGTTAAAGATAGCCGACATAATAATAACAATAGGATTTGTAACATATTTATAAATCAATGCATACATTTTGTATGTATATCGCGAATATCAAACTAGTAAGGTTAAAATTATTACATAAGAAAGGTTTATTAAATGTATAAACGAAGGTATGTTTTGTCTGGCCTTCTTTGACTACTGGTTAACCTACATTTGGTCTTAAGGTCATTCGAGATTGAAAGATTAAGCATACCATTTACAAAAAATTAAATTCGTATTAGTGTTTACAATGTGATTAAAATGTGTCATAACAAATGCTTAAGAACACGCTTATTATAATTTTTATGGTTTTTAGAACGGAACAAACATTAAAAGCTCATTATATACTTGTGTTATATATATGTTATGTATATTGTATTTTTTTGTGTTTGATTTTACGCGAGCATTGTACATTCAGTCTCCCCGTGACCACGCTCGCTGCAAAGTGTTCGAAACGTCGGGTTAATAATATAATGAATTAATTAATCACGTTTAAAATCCTTTAAAAAATTTTTAATTTCTAAATGTTATGTATATTTTATGTTTATGTATGTGTATGACAGTTTTCGTAAGTGCGTCCATTAGCTCTCTGCAAATATTTGAGTTTGCATGATTAATAAAATTCTTCAATGATGTTTCATTAATTTGACTAGCCCATACCTACCTAATTTTGTTGGCGGTTTATATAATCTCAATTATGTTCATGAAAGTCAAAAGTTTGTCCTTTGATGGTAGATTATAAATGCTATGTGGATCTAGGAATTTTAAATAGAAAAACTAAATTATGGATAAATTTTACTGGTTCTCATTACTCTTCATATAAAATGATAATGTGGAAATTAATAAAAAGCAGGTATATTAAAAATTGAGTAAACCTTATGCCAATGCCAAGGGCAGTGATTATAAACCTTCTACAATCTAAATATATATAACTCAAAGGTGACTGACTGACATAGTGATCTATCAACGCACAGCTCAAACCACTGGACGGATCGGGCTGAAATTTGGCATGCAGATAGATGTTATGACGTAGGCATCCACTAAGAAAGAATTTTGAATAATTCTACTCCCAAGGGGATAAAATAGGTAATTAAAAGTTTGTACCTTGAAAATTTATTAAGACTGCGCGGGAAAATCTAGCTAGTTAGAGATATGATTTGAAAAACCAAACCGTCAAACAACCATACAAAAGGTCTAATTAAAATTTATAAAATCATAATTAGTTGGTAGTTTTTATTCACGATATATTTAATATACTTTAGCACTCAGAGATCACGTGCATAACCAACGGTGAAAGAATGTTTGAAATCGGTTCAGTAGTTCCTGAGATATTTGTAAACAGCGATTACCTATAAGAAATTAAACCTTGACAAACATTACGAAAATTATGTATTCAATAGATTAAAATTATAATGCATCCTTTCTCTTGTCTCATGGTCAAATGTTTATTTCTACAGCGATCATTGACCTTTATGGCCGAATCAACTGTTCCAAAGTGGGTAAATGTTGTTAGTTTAGAAAAATATCGGAATGTCGCGCAGGTCAGCTGCAACTTTCCCTGCATGTCTAAATGAACACAATATTTATGGACTAAATGTGTCTTATTTACATATGTGTATTGGTTGCTAGTATAAATTCCTGTTACTGTGTAAAAGAATAGCAAATATAAACCGCTACGTAATAAGCTACGTTTTTTGCACAAAATTAATAACACATTTTCTACAATACTATAAATAAAAAAACTGATTGTTAAAAATAAACAGAAATGGTTTACGTAAAATCTATTTCTCTATGCACATAGAGTCGTCGAGTGAAAGACTTCAACGCGTCGGTATACACTACGCTAGGGTTATCAATTTTTCAAAGTCTGCGCTGCAGTTACTATAAGTTTTAGAATAACATATTTTTTTCTGCATGAAAGCTTTGTAATTGAAAAAGATCGTATGGCAGATTTCTATTTTAAGGAGTTTTTTTTTAAATAATCATTGCATATAAAAAAGTTAACTTTCAGGTGTTTTTGTGTAGGAGTATCAGCTTGCTGTAAATGTTTAAATCCATGAATATATTTCGGTACTTATGATAAACGTTTGCTAAATTTAAAGATCGTGTTGCAGCCCTAACGGCTACGCACGTTCATTCTAGAATCAGACATGTTATATAAGTGCAATTAATACTTTTATTCTTTCTTTTTATATAAATAGATTGTAATTGAATCAAATGATTCGGGTGTAAATGTATCTAAAAATGGAATGACATTATGTGTTAATAGATGGATCAGTGTAACGAATTGAAATGAAAAAGTTCCATTATATATAAGAAATAATAAAAAAACACCTTGGTATACTACTGAAAGTGAATGTTTGTGTGCCTGTGTGGGGTATGGGGCAAATACATTGAGTATCTTTTATACTGAAGCATATCATTATTATTACTTTTCATTTTTTTAATTAACTTTTCTGTATATTTTTAAGTTTCAAAAGTATTACACATTATATACATTCGTTTTTTTTAAGCTTACTTCAAAAATGTTTGACTATTTAAACACATAAAGATTTGGCCAAAAACTGGAACCGAAACCCTACACTAAAAGTAAAATACAATCCAAATACAGGTGAAATAGTAAAAACACGTATATGTGGGAGAAATCCCGAACTCGATCATAGTGACCCGATTCGAGTGGATGAAGCGAAAGTGGTAGGACTGGTTCGTGAAAGGTGTTCAATTCGATCGAACAACCTGTATCTATTATGTATATGATAATACGATTGTTTTATATATGGTGGTCGCTTAATTAGTAATTACCACTGGTTTTGTACAAATTAAAACATATTATGTCTATACTGATTGAACACAAAGGCGGCGGGTTTTTTATTTATTTGTTTGAATGCGCGAAACTCAAAAACTACTGGTATTGCTGGGCGGATTCCAATTTTTTTCACCATTGAATATGCAGAATTCGCGATCACTGAGTGCTATAAGATCTGTAAGTACCACGGGAAAAGTCGGGGCGGACCGCTAGTGCTTACATGCGACTGCTTAATAATATTATTATATACGCCGTATCATGAAGTAAATATTAATTAAAAAATAATCTCCACATTCAAGTATATTTTAGAAACATATATTTTCAGAACATTTTATTTTCCTTTTCACAATATATAATTATCAAAACGAATTTCTCGATAAACTTAATATCCCTTCATTAATAGATTATAGTTATTTTATTATATGGTTTATGAACTATCGTATTTGTAAAGTTTTTGATAAAAAGCTACATAATCGTGTGATTTTGAAATTCATTATTCAACATTCTTAGAAATGTTATTTGCTCTCACCAAGATGTTATCAAAGTTTGGAATGGTTTAATATGTACCTGGTCTAAATACGAACATTCTAGGTCATGTCCTATTTTAGGAGGAATTTTATTGTATTTGTAATAGCGAATTTTTGTTACATATGCCCACGGTATTTATAACAATGGCACGAATTTTATGTCGTATTTTTATGTGATTAAGTAATTATTCTATTTTCACTTAAACTAAACTTTTAGATCTATGACAGAGTTAAATAATCATCTTTATAATTTTTCTTTATACTACGCCTACAAGTTAAGAAAGTTGGAAAGGTTATGCTGATTAAAACTCTTAACTACTTTTTTTGAGAACTTTGCATAAATAAATAGTTATCTGCAGCTTTCTCCAATATATATTAACGTGTCAAAGCGGTCATTGTCAATAAACCAGCTGCTTCATGAAGAAAAGAAATTGCGCGTCAATTTAATTCAATGTCAATCTTACTGCAAATGTTGCATGAAGTTATATAGTATGAACAATTTGTAATGTTTATTTACATTAAAAATAATTTACTCCCTTTTCTGTTTATTCAGTGTTATACCCGTATTTAAGATTTCATAAGAATTATTATTCATTATATATTTATTGAACCATTTTAAAAGGTCCATATTTCTTTAGATTTAAAATATATGAACTCATACTACGGTTACGACTTTATTAAGAGTATCATAATATTTCCTAAGGACAAATGCAATATAGATTTTTTTTTTATGTAAATTACATTAACTAACACTAAACTAATTAACACTAAAGTAATTTTAAATGTTATTATACTAGATATTCCTTGGTATTACAATATTTAACAGATCAATATTTAATTAAGATTGACACTTATTAGGTAAATTTAAAAATCCTTGACATGTTCTATTGAACCATATGGTTAGCTTAACGAAACTTTTAAATAATACACATTTATCGAATATAGAAGTTAAAGAATAAACGTGATTTAAGTATGTTGTCCTTGCCACGTCATATAATTGATCATTTACTTTTCAACGATGTTCCCAAAAACGGTGGCTTTCGGCACCGAATTTTCAAATGTATGCTTGAATAGTAATTTTATCGTATTGTCTATCATATAAATAATCAAGCAGTTGTTTTGTTTACTGATGAATTGACTATATGATTGATTTTATGATCTTCATTAGCTGCGACCCGCCGTTTCAGCCGCGTAAGTCCTTATCCCGAAGGAAAGCCGGGATAAAAAGGAAATCGGTTCGGTAGTTTTTGCGTGAAAGAGTAACAAACACACACATACATATACATCCATCCTCACAAACTTTCGCATTTATAATATTAGTAGGATAGTAGGATTGGCTACAATATAAATGTTGTTGATTATAACTTCCTGCGTTGCGATTGAACAATATCACATTACTTGAATATCTAAATATGTAACATGTTTATGTTTTGGAATGCCTTTTGCCGATTAAATTAACCTTACAGATTTATGTCTTTTGTACTGTTTTAACTCATTTAATGAGAAATTAATGTAATGAACAGTCAAACATGTAATTGTAATAATTCTGACTTCTCTAAGGTAGTTTTATTACCGCAATATCTAGGTGCCATTAAACGAAAGTGTTTTCTCTCAGTGCTGAGGGCGACTACGATTTACCTCGACTAGCGATGTATTGAGTTACATAGATACTTACTAAATGAAAGTTATTAGAAAATTATTGGGTGCAATAACACTCGAGGTATTAAGTTTGATAACCAGTTTAGATTTCTGACTATCGTAACTAACAATACACTATATCTTGTTATTGCTAAAATAAGTACTGATAGTAAGTACGATGCTCATCTAGCGCTGAAATAGGTAGTAATAATTTAAGAGGGGTAAATTTCATACCCTATGTCTCTGAAATTTGTTTAATTGTAACTTGTATGATGCATTTCTGACTGCTTATTGGTTTCAGACTGAGTTTTGTAAGAATGTTTGAATACTTCTCATAACAACATATTATTTCATTGAGTCAATCAAGCGCCATGTGAAATTAATATTCTTTATTGTGAAATGATCAACAACCATTGTGTAAACTATATCGATAGCGTGGTAAACTTATTGCAAGACAAAGTCATTGGTTTTTTAATGCTTGTTTGTTACGCTCTAATAAATGTAGCGTCAGGCCTAGAAACATCTTTATTCTTTACTCTACTTACTAATTTAATAAAATTATTGATTGAATAACTAGCTAATAGTTGACGTTTGATAATCAGTCAATCTATAATAAAATATATATATTTTTATTTTAAAGTTTTATTATATAATATACAATGTATATTATTATGTAATTAATTACTATTATAATGCATGTTTTATAGAGATGTGGATATTTTTATGACCTGTGTTTATTTATAACTTATTACCAAATTGTGAAATCATTGGAATTGAAGGGATTTTACATCACAATATTGTTATGATAGATTTTTTAATTTACTTGTATCCCGCTCACTCCATTTGTCATCAACAAGTCATCAAAATATGTCACCAAACGACACTTTCTTCTGTATCTTGTATATTGCAAATTAGCAAACCATTGCATGCATATTGAAGCCCATAATTCATAAAATTCTTCCACTTATCGTGTTCCTGTATGCTAATGTTTGTTTACTTTTAATATTTCTACATGAGAAATATCACAAGGACATGACAATTGCTCAATTTACGGGGACCGTTACAAGCCTACAAGTCAATAAACTTCCTATGTTGTTACACGGTATGACATGCATGTACATTGTTAGAAATATGTCATTAAAGTCGTTGTTAGCGACATTATGGTATAATAGTTTAGGAGCGCCAAAGTAGAACTCACACGACGTAACTGTTATGTCACTAAGTTACCTGTCTATTGAGGTCACTCGTCGGTCGATAGTGTGCTGGTCATTAGGCCACTATTTTGAGGTCTCGTCTATACAATGCAGTTTAATTGAAAACAGGAATGGTCTTCCTCATAATAAATAACAATAATGTTTGTATTCATATATATACGATGAGCAGGCTAGCGATTCCGGGTTGTCTTTAAAATAGGAGTGATTGCTTGATACAGTGTTTAAACAACGCATGAAAAATAACTTGAAATCTGCGGATAATTTCGTAGTGAGTTGAACATTTGTACTTGTACTTTAGTACTCTTATTTTGTTAACGACCTAAGGCAAATATAGTAATTATAAAAATTGATTGTCGGGAAATAAGCTACAAAATACATTTATCTGTAAGGTTTCGTTTTCGGTGGCGAGACAGTTGCGACTGATCTTCATGATCATTTCAACCTTAACAATCATTTGAACTGGCGCTGTATCAATGTTGATGTTTCACATCTTTAGTGTACTCAAACGGCGTTCGGGTTTGTAGCGCCGTAATGTATACACTAATTGGCACACTATTTTTTTTTTCAAGTCTATACTAATAACACTATAAAGTGAAAGAGTTTGTTTGTTTGTTTGAACCCACTAAATTCAGGAGCTACTGGTCCGATTCGAAAAGTTATTTCAGTGTTAGATAGCCCATTTATAGAAGAAGACTATAGCGTATATAGGCTATAGGAAAAGCCGGGGCGGACCGCTACTAAAACGTAAAATGACTGGAACTTAATAAAATTTATTAATTTGCAGTGAGACACACATCCTAACTAGGTTAGATTATCTAAAAATATTTTTGCAAATACAATCCGAAAATACAGCGAATACGTATCATACCAATGTCACGTGTTTTATTTTTAAACAAACAAAAGACAGTAGATACTTTAGTAGCGAGATAGCAGTAAAATATAATGTGATATTGTTCTATGAAGTATTGCTTAAATGCGTTGCATTTGTTGCGATGTGATGGCATAATAACTCATATTTAGTTTTCGGTATGGTAAAGTGGAAGGTTAAAAATAATTCAGGAGAAGCAATTAACATTTATAGTGGAATAGCACAAAAGCTTTACAATATTGGTTAACCGTTAACTAAAATCATTTTTTGGCAATTATAGAGGTGAGTGAAATGAGAATAATTGAATAATCTTATATATATGTAGTAGTGAGGTATATTTTGTTATGAATATGAGACTTTATAAAATATATAACACGATTTTATAGCAGTCATTTAATATTAATAGATTGAGAAAAAAAGCGATACTATTAATAATTTTTTCTATGATTAAGAATACTGATACTAAAGATATAATGAGATTAATAAACAAGTTATGGTAAATTGAATGATTATATTTATAAACATTGTTTACCTTCAGTGTTACGTCCTTTCGGCTTAGTGATATAAAATCGTAAATTATAACATTCCATTTGAGGCAGGCTTCCCATATTAAATTGTTTATATGAGAAATTGCATAATAAACATCCATGTTTTATATACAGACTAGCTTTCTACCCGCGGCTTTCCCCGCGAAGTCGCAGGAAAGATAGGCCCGGGTTCTCCTTGCATGTTCCCGTTCCCGTGGGATTTCCGGGATAAAATCTTTCCTATGTTCGTCTCGTGGTCATAACTACCTCTACAAAGATTTTCAGCCAAATCAGTTAATGCGTTCATGAGTTATAAATACTGTAACTAACACTACTTTTTTATATATATAAGATATACGAAGTTTTAGTATATGTGTGTATTATTTATATTGTTTTGCGTATTTTGTTGGACATTATTTGCTAGTTATTGAAATATAGAGTATTATAGGTATCATTGTTCTTCAAATATTCACATATTGGAAGAACAAACATATTACACAAATACATGTGTCCGTTAGATATTAGAAGGGGTATGAATTGTTAATATCATTCCGGACGTATTGTTTGAATGTAGATCTCGAAGGACCACAGTCTAATGCTCTTGTGTAATGCGTTTGTCTGTATTTGTAGTGCATAATGCATAGCTGCCGCATCAAATGATTCTATTGTACCCCTCATACTATTGAGTCTTTACACATAGCCGACTCTTCCTGGTGATCCCAAACCGGTATATTGAAGATATCAACTAGGCATTCATGAACGAAACAAAGACGCTCTGATATCTAATAAAAATAATAAACGAATCTTTAGTCTATTGCAAAACTAGATGGTCAAGGTTTTGGCAAGTTTTTTATTACTCATGTTATTAATTGTAAGTCTGTTCTTGCCCTCAGATCAATGTATGGCGATCATATTAATGTGGGTTTTGTAATGTAGAGTGACGCGCTCTTCCGGTCATGCGAAAACGCGTTTGATACGAAGCGATTCTTATTGCCATTGATATTATATTATTTGTTATTAGAATTAGGAAGTTAGGACTATTAATATATATGACGCAGCAATCTTTGGGATCTTGATATTAATAATTATTTGAATTTGCGTGACAAAATTTAGAAATTTTGAGGTAAATGCCCTCTTGACATTAGCTTAAAAAAAAAAAATAAAAATTATTTAAACTAATCTACTAATACTAATAGAACAATATTGCTTTGGCTTTCATATAAAACTGTCCTGACATTGAAATGAAAATATAAACATATTTATTTATATTTTATGAATAGCTATATAATATAGTGCTTTTGTTTCATTTTTTTTTTGTTTTTATTGTATTTTTTATTATATCATTGTATTAATTATTGTACGAACAGAATTAATTTTATTTAATTCTGTTCGGACAATAATTATTTTTATCAGAGGTCTAATAATAGCGCAAGCTTCGAAGCATAACTGTTATTACGTAATGTATATAATAATATATGATTTATGATAAATTACATAATAAAACCTTTCAAAAAAATGTTAATAAACAGTATTGCATTATTTCTCTCTATTATATATAATAATTAAATATCATTTCTTTAATAATAACAAACTAACAACAAATGCGTAAAGTTTAGTAAAAATTCTTAACACGAATGTGTAGTATAAATAAATTGTTTCCTTGTTGCTTTCACACATAATAAATGGGTGAGTCGAAGATAATTGTGGTCTCACAAGTTTTCCTTGTATTGATAATGTGGACTCTGGGAAATTAAAGAAAACACAGAGAGCATCAAACTCAATTTACCGCTCCGAAAAAACTTTTATATAGATGACAGAGTGTACAATGGTGAATCAAACTTGTTATTCGATAGATTATCTACAAATCCAATGATTTTTTAACATTTGAATTATCCCTAATGACCATGTACATTTTTATATTTATAGATCGTATCTTTACCAAATAAAAATATATTTGATTATTTGCGAGTAATGAATAAAAATATTTCAAAATATACAATGAACGAATTCACGTTTACTAAGCTATGTAACAATTTTCAACTTTATACCGGCTGCATTTTGTCCATTATATTATGTCTATATTATTAACATAAAGCTGAAAAGCTTGTTCGTTGAGCGCGCTAATTTCAGGAAACAGTTTCACCGTTGGTATGTATATATGTACCTACGTGATCTCTGGATGTTATAAATATACCACGGGTAAAGACGGGGCGTATCGCTAGTAGTAGTATAGAGGATAAATATTAGTTGGAACGATCAAACAGCCTGTCGCGTGTCTGTCATTTAGCGAGCTACGCAAAAAATATATGTATCTCCTTCAATGTACGAGGAGATAAATCGAAGCCCCGGGAATTACTAGGAGCACTTTATGGTCCAGTCGGGGCGATTAATACTTAGTCGGGACGATACAAGGCGATGACGCGGGTTAATTGGTTTGTATCCTTAATGCGTTGTATCATCACAACATCAACATTAAAGCTCTCGAATTGACTATTTTATGGATAATTTTTATATATTACGAAATAAATACATTATTTCACAACTTATATACATTTCCTTAAAAACTCTTAAATAATCACGTATGTTCACACGTTTGTATATCATTGGGTTGAAATTATAGCCATGTTTTTTGTAATTTAGTAAGGTTCTAGTGATTAGAAAGCGATGCGTGCTGTAAATCTATGAGTAGTTCATTACAAGGAGGAACCCGCTTGCCTAACACATTGCACGTGCATGGCTTTCAGAATGGATGACCAAGGCTCCGAGACAATATGCATTGGGTAACACTAATCGTGATATTGATCGAAACATTTAATTGCTAGGTCAGACATCTAAAATAATAGTTATTCTAACATATAAAAATTAAATTTAACAAAACAAAATTAAATTGGACGTAATTACTTCTTGGACTTAACATTAAAATTATAGTAGACGAAGTAAATTATATATATTTAAGGTTTAATCATTATTTTAAAGTATTACGCTCCATATAATTGCATTTCGCAGTGAGGCATGCATCGATGGTCGCAGTTACGTTACAATCGCAAAATAAAGTTAGTTACGAACTCGGAAGTGTTTCCTTGAATTAGGTATTCCATTTTCGAGAAAATTTTAATAACAAACGCTTAGCACGTAAGCCACGCAATTATTCTCTCACATTATTGTAACCATTTGAGAACAATTATCGCCGTAATTTAAGTGATGTAATGGTCGTTAAAGCTAACTTTAATAATCGCCTCGGATGATTGTTAGTGCTTTTTGTTAACTCTTTATTTAAGATTAATTGGTAGTAGATAAATAATCTATAGTCATTTGTTAAAATTACAAGTGCACTAATTATGTGTTAAGTGTTTAAGATTATATAAATTAATCGTATATCAGATTTAAGATTATATATTTATATATTATATGTACGATTTCAAATACTGTTATATAAATTTACTGAAATAAAGGAAAATATTTTTTTTTCTTTTCAGATTAATTATACTTTTTCGGCTATGTTTTGGGCAGGTTTAGCTGGAAACTTAAAACTCAGCCACAACGCAATTTGGACAATTTAAACAACATAATACTTCTTTAAAATTGTACAACAATTAATATTGGCAACAATAGATTTCTCACTTGAATAGTAAAGGTCGTATAATTATCTACCTGATGAAGAAAGAATTACCTCATATGGTTAACATACATTGCCGGCTGCGTGCTTCTAGAACGCATACTTATTACATGTTTCATTTACCTCAAGAAGTGTCCTACATAACATTATTTGATTGAAATATCATATTTTAAACTCACCAAAATATGAACCAGCTGCTCTGCTCCACAATAAAAATTCGCTCGTTTTTTAATGGTTTGAGCAAGCAACTCACATAAACAAACACGGCAGGATAATATAGTGTTCTATAAGCTGTTATAAAACTGATTTTATAATATCTAAATATTATGTATCGGTAGGGCTGAAATGTACACTTTGAATAGGAATTGCTATAAATGGAATCACGTAATTTCGGAACGTTTTCAAGTGTTGTAAGAGACCGCGTGCGCTGCGCGGGAAAGTTTTATGTTAACTGCCTTACGGCTTGTTGCTGGTTTGTCTCTACTCTTGTTTATCGTTCGGTTGCGACGCCGACGGTTGATGCCATCAATGTTACAAGAAAAGTTGGGCACTAGATTTAGCTTTCATATTTTGTAAGTTGAACACTAGAGTTAGCTTTCAAATTTTGTCATTGTCTCTTTGAGTAGCCTGTTTCTATCTGTTTAGTAACATTGCATGAAGATGACTTACGATTACATTGAGGAAATTTTAAAATTGCATCTCAGAACGCATTGTTGTGATTTGTGAGTCTCGTAATGTTGTAAATATAATGTTCCTAGTTTGGCTCTAATCACGTAACTCAAAGTAAATGAAAAATAAACTTTTTTATACCATGCTTTATACTCGTACCTACCTTATATCTTATATTTCAAATAATCTTTAGTTTATTTCTAATTATTTCTAATTTTATCAATCTGAAGCAACATTTTGTTTCAGCCTGACAGTAAAAAAAATCTTAATTAGGTACTCCGTAACTCATACGAACATATTCAGAAATGTGTATTATCATGTTAAAAGAATCAGAGACAAAATCCAACGTTTTTTAATCTGCATAATATTGCACACATGTAAAATGCAGTCTGGTTTAAACTATAAACATATCATGTCGAAATTTTTGTGTCATTAACAGAGCGTAAATTCCGAGTCAAGCCCACCAAATATGCTCGTGGCCTTGACATAAACAAAGTGTTAACTAGCCAGCCATAAATTATGTGATGTCGACAAACAAGCTGGAGCTAATGCATGAGATTAGTGATTGATTGATCATTTCTGTCCCAATTTCCCTAAAAGGCAGCCAGTGTTTTGGAATCTGGTAATCCAGCTGAATGATTTGAAATGAATACAAATGGTATAATACATTTTGTGTTTTCGAACTATAAGTAATATATATTCACCTACGCATTCGTAGGTGAATATATACTCATTATACCTTTTATAATTACAAAAAAGTGGTTCTATTGCTATCTAAGAAAGAATAAAACAGGGTGGCTTATATTCTCTTACAAACTATAGTTGATCGATTAGCAATAAAATAAAAATTCACTATCCTAAGTCTAAAACTAAACAAAGTTTCTATACTTTGCATCTAGTTCATTAATAATCAAACGCTGCTTTTTTCTTTACACCTACACCAATACCAAAACATTAGATAGGTAATATATATCTTTCAGTAGTGAAGTGGGGAGCCTGCTTCTTCTGGTGCAATAGTCAGGGTCACATATCACTGCGCCACGCAGTCGTTGTGAATTTTAACAAACGAGCGCCTTCTAAATTGGAACTTGCAATGTACACGACTATTTCGAAAGAAATAAGTTTACACGATATTAGACACACAAAATATAACTATCATGATATAAGTATAATATGTGTTGCTACAACTGAAGTCTGTGTCCCAATCTTCACGCAATAATCTGTATCTTATGCAGCAAGAGCAACGAAAGGAATGGCGCCAAGACCCACTTTGGCAGTTAGATACATTGCAAAATTGTGTTTTAAATATGATATGCCAATGGAATAATAGCCAATATGCATCTGTCTACGTATATTACACAGAATCGAAACAAAAAATTTACTGGAAATATAAGAAAAACTTTCAACAGCTGAAAAATTAATAATAGTGTCACAGTTTAGATTATCGGACCATCTAAATAATAGTATGATATAGTACCTAGTATTGTTAGTGTTATATATAATTATTAAAAGTAAAAATTTGCGCATTAACAACGAGGTATGCCTGCCTCTAACAATTCCAAATTTGTTAAAGATTATGTACTCATAAATTCCTACACTACGAGTAAATACGTAGAATTCTACTGTTATCTTTTGTGCATCAGCCTCAATTACTTCATAGTTCGTATTATACAACTATAAATGCGAAAGTGTCTGTTTGTCTCTAATTAGACTTACACCCTTGAACGGTGAACCGCTGAAAAAATCTGAATAGATTTTTATTTTCTTTCCAGACCATTGAGGTCTTGGAGAAATATGTACCTATACCACCTTGTTGTGAAATAACATTTTTTTAACGAGAATTTCCTTCGTATTGTCAGAACTAGATAAAATTTAAATAGGATCATATTACAGGCACCAGCCGTCAAATAAATTAAAGGATCATAGAAATTGGTTCAATCAGTAAAAAGAAAGTTATCAGGTAACAAAAACAAAAAATACAGTCGAATTGATAAATAACCTGCTACTTTTTAATTCTGTTGAAAAAATATGGAGAGAAGGAGATCTTTTAAAAGAAAGTGAGAGAAAACCTTGATCAGATTACAAGTGCAAGCGAGTAAAATCGCTGTTTGAAAGTCAGCGTTGGAATATAATTATATCGATATAAGTACTTATTGCGAAAATTATATTAGTCCATAAAGATATAAGTTGTAAACATTAAAACCAATCCAGGAATTTTAGAAAAAAAGATAGATTAAAGCTTCGCTTTTCTTAAAGATTGCAGATCGAATGATATACCTATATACTTTCGAGGTGTACGTGCAGAATGCAATTATATAACCAAAACACGCGATGAACCGTAAATATTGCGACATGTGAGTATAAAATCCACGCAAGTTTCTGTGGTTTTAAATTTTGGTATTACACATCAAATTCAGTGCTCTCTACTCGATAGAAAATAAATGGCTTTGATACAACAAGACTTTCGTGCTTTATTTTCCAAACTGTTGAATTTGATGATGTTTATAGTAATAATCGCATTTTCAGATAGCTGAGGTTAGTAGTTAGTAGCACTGCGATTTTAAAATGCGATTTAAAATAACAGTTTAAGCTGGGGTATTTTTTAGACCTCAGTCGGATATGCAAATATTTAATATTTCTTATATGTCGTCGACTCGAAACGTCGTAAATTCCAAATTTATTTTACATAGATTATCGAAGACGCGGTTATGTGATATCTGATCCAACGATTTTACAATTATAATAATAAAAAGCAAGTCCCGTGTCCTTTAGTGGGGTATAGGGCAGCTGTACATATCGGTTTCACTGATCGATTTTCTTTATTTCTTTCTTTGTCTTTAGATTTTTTTATATATAGCATAATAAAGAATATGAGAATAACCCTTCGTGTGCGACTTTGATTGTTTTTTCTGTAGGCGCTTTAAGTAGATATACAAATCGTACAAAAATATTAGCACAGTTTGTATTTCTGGCTTAAAAAAAAGATAATATTACAGCTGTAGAAGAATGTTGGCAGAACTGTATCTTATTTAGGTAGGAATAGAAAATAATATTAGTACCTAGGTAATGAAATTGGCACATGACTTTTAATCTATTGAGCAATTTACGGTAATCGTGCATGTAGCTTAGTGGCCCATTAATATCAAATTAAGAACTCTTCCACATGTGATGTCATACTTACATGTGCTTACATCACATTATTATGTCTCTAGATAATACTTAAGATAATAAGATTTATCGTGGCGTGCTGTGCAATACCGCATTTAGCGTGTTAGTTCTGCTGATTTATTTGAGCATTAAGTACCTTCTAATATTGTTTGGAAATTTCAAATAGCTACAAAAATTATTTACAACACAATTCTTTATCTAGCTGTCTGAGATACGGAGATATTAGGTATAAAATCGAAGGTGCATTAAAGGTGTTTTAGGTGAAAATGAAATAGCTACATAATATTATATAGGCTGTAATGTAATGGTATGGCAGTATAGTATTATGTTATCTCTGGTATGATTAAATATACATCTTTGGCATTTTGTCGTCTGTTCAGTGTTTTGATTATAATCAGCAAAAATATATTTATTTTGTCAAGAACTTATGACTTAATTTCCTGAGGAAATATAAAATAATCTGCTGCTACAACTTATTTTAGCCGAGCTTTTATGTTTGTGTTGCCAGTTTTTTTTATCTAGTGGGCCATAAAATAGGATGATATGATGTAGTATTTATAAAAGTTATTCACATTTTAAAACTGGTAAGATAAAAAAATAAAATACTGTAAAGTTATATTTATTATAAATTATCCAAGAGTTATCATATTATCAGTTGTTTCCGCATATATCTGATGGTTTCCTTTGACTGCTGAAGGAACGACATGGTGGGGGCCGACAATGCAATATTGCATCGCGCAGTTTGTTTCTATTGTGGCTCCTGTGTACACGACGCAGTCTTGAAGTACACTCCTGAAAAACATTTTTTTTAATATATTGTATACTTTTTATTAAGATTGCTATACATAAATGCTATGAATGAAATAAAAGAATTACTATTTTTAACCAAGCATTTAGATAATAATTTAAATACGATTTGCTAACCATCTTACACTGCCTTATAAGGAAATTTAGGGCTTTTAGCTATATTCTATTTAATGTCATTATATACTGGCTGTGTGGTTTCCTATGGTGTGTAACATAGCCTTCTCAATTCAACTGAATCTTTTTTTGGATCTGACAAGTACCTCATAACTTTTAACTACGTGACGTGATTTTGATTTTTTATTATTTCAAACCTGGCAAATCTATAAATATAAAATTAACATGAATAATAATTAAATTAGACTCACCCTTCCTTAATATTTACATTATTCATTAATATACAGTTAGTTAATCTAACTTTGTTCTCTATAGTACAATTAGATCCAATGAATGTGGACTTAATGGATGTTTTTTCGCTGATTAAACTTTTTTCACCAACAGTACTGTTCTCATCAATTTGCTTGGTCTTAACATCGCTATTTGGATGTATTCTGTCTGTGATTGATGTACCGGTTATTTCTTCCCATCTTGACAATATCTGTAATAATTATCAAGTTTGTTTTATATTGTTTTAGTATATTGTATGGTTATAAGGATGTTATTGCAATGCGAATGAAGAGAAACAAAGAATTAAATAGCTTGAAAAATTTCATCCAAAATGCAAGTTTATAGAAGTTTTCGTACTTAAGAGCAATTAAACTTTAAACAAACAGAAATGATAGTAGAAATAACAAAGTGTTCATTTGTGCATTTTTCTAAAGCACTTGAAATTACGAAGTGTTCTTCATTGTATGACCCTATGCACAGTTCAGATAGGTGGTTGGAAAGAAAATATATTCGCAATTAACAAAGTGCGATCACTTGCTGTGGTATAAGTATAAGATAGCACAATTAAGTTTCAATTGTGTTGTTTTGACAACATGCTGGATGATAGATATAGATATATCACTATGTGACTGTGTGCATTTTCAAATGTGAGTGTTGCGGTCCAAAAAAACTTTCCAACCTCTTTTTTCTGTTCTATGCCATTAACATACTAAATATATTTAATAATAGAGGTTCATTTACCTTGCTATTGGAAAGATAAAATGCTGATAAGGTATTGACTCGCATACCAAAAGTACTCTTGTCAGGAATATGAGCATAACACTTTATCATATCATTATAATAAACACCTTTGCTACCAAGTTTATGGTCATTGTATGCTGACATCTGCCTTATTTTGTTTTCATAACCATAGTCCAGGGCATAATCAAATATGTCTTTGTTTAATTCCACATTTTTTTCAGATGTACCCTTTTTTTCTAGAGGATTCTTAGGCTTTGATAGTTGTTTTTTCACAATGTGTGGTATTAGTTCTCCTTTCAATGATGTAAACTTATCCATATCAACCAGATAGTTAATAACCCACTTCTTCATAACATATACATGAGCGTCCAGTAGTCTGCTATATATGCTTAAAGAGCTAAACTTCTTCAGGAGCAATCTAGGTATAGAAACATTCTCTTCAAAGTCACTTGCACTTGCTAAAAAGCACAACCTTTCTGTCTCCTTGTCAATGCAGACAAGGTCTCTGTCTGGTTTGGCTTTTGTTTTGATACCTGGCAATTCAATCCACTCTTCGGGTCCATTATTGAAGAATAATGATGCAAGTACACTGTCATGTTTTCTGTAAAGGTTCAAGACATCATTTAGATTGATGTTTGTTATTAAATCTCCAGAAATAACAACCAAGTCTGTGGTCACTCTGCTGCTGATGTGTTTTAACGAGTTAGCTGTACCCCAATCTTCGTCGGAAGGTATCACTATGAGCTCATATTTTATTTTTAATGGGCATTTTTCTAAAGCACTTAAAATACTGGATTTATCTTCATCAAGCACCAACACTATGGTTTCTGGAAAAAGAATGATAATTTAGAAAATGCAATGTGTTCACTTGCACTACAAGCATTTGGGGAACAAAAACATATACAATGGCAATAGAATTTTTGCAATTGATTTAGTTCATCCTCAGATTCAAACAACTTAACTCTTGAGCTTTATATTAGTAGTATAGATTTTTATAAATGTAATATCTGTGTATTTTAATGTTAAATGTATGTTAACTAAAATTTATAGAATTAGTTGTAGAAGTTTTCTATTTTTTCCACACGTTAAAATGCTGATGTATGTTGAAATTATAAACAATTATTTTATTAACTCACATTACTAGCTTAGTTTTCATAAGAAGGTTCATGTTTAGTTTATAAAGAAAGTTAAATAAGTTACCTATAAGAAATAATATTATCATACCTTGAAATCCAACTCTTTCAAGTAAGTTCAATGAATACCATAGTAATGGATAAGGGCCGACAGGTAGAAGACATTTTGAAACCGTACCACCAACATCAGGCATACGAGAACCTCTTCCTGCTGCTAAAACAACAGCTTGAAACTCCAGAATTTTATGCATTTCTAACCTCAAATTATCTTTGTACTCGGGCAGATATTTATTCGTAGGTTAAACCAGTTTAAGTTTAGGTTCTTTGCAATCGTTTTATTCTAAACCATATAATTAGTTAATAATATTGGATATAACTTGTTATTATTTTTTTGATAGAAGTACCTACAGTATTGAAAGTTCACAATGGTGACGAGTGTCAACTGTCAACTGTCAAATATATTGTCAATGTTAATTATATTTACATTATATATTATATACACGACATTAGCGTCTCTCTGTTGTGTTTGAAAAAGAGAAGAAGAATAGATATTAATATCAATATCTATAAATTAAATGCCATAAAATGGAATAAATAAAAACAATTTTTCACTTTTATGCTAAATTTCTTGTGTCAAATATTGGATGCAAAATGTTCTTCATTTATTTGAATATTTATGTGTCTTGTACATTATTAAATAATAATTTTTAAGTAGTGCAAAAAATTAAGAAAAGTATAAACTCGGGTCAAAAGAATCGAGAAAGGGAGTAAGAAGACGAGCTAAAATAATGGAGTAGGTACCTGCAGTGAGCGAAGTAAAAGTAAAGATTATTAACATTTGGGAGTAACAATGTGTAATTTTTTTCTTATTTTGAAACAATTTTTTTGGTAAGGTTGCTGTGTAGGGACCCCTATAGCCTGGGGGCCTCGTTTTGTTTCAGCAAAATCCATCAATGTTTAAAAATAAAAAAAAATAAACTTGTTTTCCACAACCCTAATTCTAAAATCTAATTACTGTCGGACTAGAGGCTTAATTAGACAAAAAAAAATTAAATTGTGTTCCTTGCTATTGTTACTAGGTTTAAATTAATCTTATTTCGTGTAATAATACATACAGTTTTTGTTTCTCAGTAATTTTAATCCATAAATTTAAATCTGGCCACAATATTTTTACAGGTAGGTATATATTTATATTTTTATAAATTTATTCGTGTATCCTATGAATAATAAAGTAAATAATAAGACAAAAAGAAATGTTAATTAAGACATTATTACAAAATAGAATAAATAAACGAATATAGAGTAATTTAGTCTAAATCGTCGGCTGGCGGCGGTGGAGTGACGTCCTCCGTGATATCGGGTTCGAAAGCTTGTAGAGGCATAAAATCCCATGGTACCATGTCAGAACTCTCTGTAGGTGCTATAATAATAATATTAATATACTTTGCATGTTGTATGCATTTTTGAATGTTTATCGGTTTATCAATATGAGGTGTGGAACGCATGTGAATAAGTCAATTTCTCCTTATGTATTATATTACAATAATAAATAAAATACAATTTCCCACTAATTGATATTAAGGCAAGTTATGAACTTTGATATCAGTATATGTTAAAAATCCATCTAGTAGTTTTTGGCGCGAAATCTATATTTTTATGATATGTATAGGTAAAAAAGTTTATAATGGATGAAAGTATCGTGTCTTATTCTGGTCATTTAATGAAATGATAATAATCACCTTGATCAGCCTCAGATGGCTGAGGGATTGTAACATAACCTTGATTGCAAGGTACACATGGTTTTCTTATTCTGTCCTTTTCTTCGTCCAATAAATAAGTCTGTAATAAAAACTTTTTTCTAAGAATGTACCTATCCCACAGATTGAAAATTATTTTATTATTATTTTTTTGGCCATAAAGTATTAAAAATAAAAGTACATTTCAAATAGAAAGAACAAAAGTACAGTTATTATGATTTTTAATTACTTTGCCGTCCGATCCTACGCCTGTAGAAAGGTTTCGGGGCATCGAAGTTACAATCATACCCTCAGGAGTCCGACCCAGTGCGCTGGGAACAATTGTATGAGATCCACCGCAATATCGCGTACAAATGTGTGCCCTATAATAAAAAGTCTTATGTAATTTATTACAAACCAATTTACATTCAAATGATTATTGTCCATATTATAATACCTTTCGTCTATTGGGTGTTGGATTGGTTGTCCAGGGTAGCAAACTTTATAATCTTCTTTATCTTTATTGGAATCACCCTCAGCGCCGATACTAGCATGTCTGGATGTTTTTGGGAAGGCAGGGAAGGCTGGAATTAATCCAGGTTCTTCTATCTCCATGCGAGCAGGAGTATTACAGGATAGGCATGCAGTATTACGAAATAGTCTTTTCGCTACAGCCGCTGCTCTCGGCTCGCCCACAATTTCCATCATGGCATGTAATCTATTATTGAGTTTATCAAGATTGTTATTAACATCATCACGTAAACACATAACTTGAACTAGATCGGCCTTTTCATTGAGTTCACGAAGTAAATCATCTATTGCTTTCTAAAAATTAAGCAGATGTTTGGTTATTAGATCAATTTCTGGTATTTCTTTTTCGACGGTAAGATTTTACTTACTTGCCAGATTATTTCTTGATTATTAAATTTATCATAAGCTGCTCCGATACGTTTTTCAAAATCTCCACGTACTGCGTTAAATTGTTGCAAGGTTACTAGTCCATTTAACGCTCCGAGACCTGCCTTGTCACGGAGAGCATCAGCTACTTCTTCTCGATCGGATTTTGTTTCGCGGAGTATTTCTATTTGTTTTAGCAATGCCTTTAAATAATATCATAATTTAATCACTAATCCTGATGATTGTTTAATAAGATTGAAAAATAAAGCTGTTTACTTGTAAATCCAATGACAAGCAATCTTGATATTCTTTTAATTCCTTTTGCCTTGTATTTGTATTGTCGAAATCAACTTGTAAGTCAGTAAAATGCGCATTTAATTCAGCAACAGCTGTGAATATATGAAAAGAGATTGTAAAAGAGTTGTATACTCAATTTATCAGGTAAGAAATAAATTAAATAAACCTTCCTACCAACTGTATCACCACCAGTATTAGCCATAGCCTCAGCCATGTTTTCTAATCCTGATTCTAAATCATGCTGCATTTGTGTCAATTGTTCTTGATAGTTGGTCATCTGTGTATTAATATGTATTAATATATATGTACACTACTATATATCACTGTCATATTAAAAAGTGACTTATAATAAAGAACCGTGATAAACAAATTTTCGAATGTAGAGGTCATTAGGAAATAGCGAGGAAATATAACCTGTGATGATAAATTCGTATCCATGATGTTTATTTGTTCTACATATTCGGATACAAGCGAGTCCAAATTGTCCATACGATCACCCAAATCCAATGCGGCTTCCAGTTTACTTTCTGAAATTCCAGATACAATAAATTGGGAATTGTAAAATATACGAGCACATAAAACTTAAACAAACCTAATTGCCTATATTTCAAAATATATGTGCAACTATTGTTATGGAAAAAAAGCATATTCCGTAAACATTGAATGCTGCATAAAATAAGTGTAATTTAAATAAACTTTTAACTTAAACCGAAGGTTCTTTGGAATTTTTAAAACTACCTAGTCTGTTAGAAGTTTTTAACGCATTCTCAGCAGTAGTCGAAGTTTTATTTGTTATATTATATACTGCTTTCATAATTCCATCATACATTTCTTTCATAGCGTGCCTGTGAAGGGATGAAGAAAAGTAAAATAGTCATCAACATTTTACACACAGTTCAAAGTTGTAATTGTACTTTTCTTACTCAAGATCCATTGGTTTTATTAAATTTGTAGGTTTTTGCATAGATGATTTCGATTCAACGTCTATAGTTTGTTCTTCTGCTGGTCCTACACTTCGTTCTGTTGTTTCTTCTACTTTTGCATCAAGAGATGTTTCTAGTGCAAATGTTGAAGTAGCTGATTTAGACATTTGTAATGATGATGCTTTATCTCTAGATTTTACCTCCGATACTTTATGTTTTTGTGATTTCGACGGAGGTTCTTGTGATGCTGTACTACTAGCTTCAAATACAATTTTTGTTTCTGGTGTATCAACAGGGCCCTAAGTTAGAAACAAATAATCAAAAATATTTAAGTCGATTTTATATCAAACGTTAAAAATAAATTCAAATGATTACCAAACCTTTTGTTTAGGTTCGAAATCTACATTTAATCCTTTTTTTATCGCCATTTCCGTAACTAAAGTCATCATTAGGTCCAAAGTTTTTTCTGCAGCTTCTAAACGAGCAGATAATTGTAAAGCAGCCATAGCATTGGTTAATGAGGCACCACGGCGAAGTTCTTGCATAAGTTGTGGATTTTCAGGAAACGTGGCTTTACCAATAGCACCGAATTTGCTTTGTATTGCACGCACCGCAATTGCTAAATTTTCAAACTGTTCTTGAGTCACAACAGAAACCTGAGGAGTATGACTTCTTTTTCGTTCTGTAATAATTTGAAAAGAATTGAAAAATATCATTTGAGCTCTTTTAGTTAAATAGAAATACTTATGTAATGGTATACCTCTAGTTGTTTTTGCAGCGTCAGAAGGTACCCGTTCAACTAAAAATTTTATAATATTACACGTAAACAAAATATTGGCGATTAAAATTGCGAATAAAGCCCAGTTGGAAAATATTCTTACCAATTAATAACTTCTCGTATTGTGTCTCTGTAAAATACATAACAACATATGAGGCTATACATTCTCAATAATTAATCTTATCCATACTATCTTAGAATAGTAATAATGTATCATACCCATAGTATCAAGTGAAGCCATCGGTGTCGGTGACCTTGCTGCTTCTTCTTGTGAATTTGCTCTCTAAAAGAAACAACTATTTCAGTAAACTTTTCAAATAAAAGAGTATAGATTTATATTTAATACTTACCTGCCAATTCCATCTATACCATAAAAATAAATAAAATAAAATAAGTAGCACGGCTCGCATGTAACTGTAAAAAAAACAATACAAAAAAATGATTGTTATTTCAATTGCACCTGGTGAATAGTTCGAATTTCTCTTTCTCTCTGCTCTTCGATGATCTGTAGCATGTTGTGGAACTCCTGTGAGTAAAGCTATTGGAATTGATTCAATAAAATTTGGAGACAAAACGTTACAAATTTTTTAAATAGTATTTTTTTTATCGTCTACCTTTTTTTTTCTTTCATCGCTTGTAGATCTATCCGAGGTTGATTTACTTTTCGATGAGGAAGATTTATCAGTTGAAGACTTGTCTGTAGATGTTTTTAACGAAGAAGACATTTCCGTGCTTGATTTTTCAGTTGAAGTTTTAGTTGGTTCCGTAGTAGTTTTGCTAGAAGATGATTTCTCAGTAGATGTCTTTGTCTGATCTGATGTCGTTTTACTGGAACTCGATAGAAAAGTAGAAGTTTTTGTCAAATCCGATGTTGTTTTACTAGAAGATGATTTGTCAGTTGACGTTTTGGTAAAATCAGACGTTGTTTTGCTAGTGGATTCAGTTGGCTCCGTAGTCGATTTGGTGGAAGATGATAGTTCAGTTGTAGTTTTGGTTGTTACAGTTGTGGTTTTACTAGAAGAAGATTTGCTGGTCGATGATTTAGTTGGATCAGATATAGTTTTGCTAGAAGATGACAAGTCTATAGGTGTCTTAACTGCCTCTGGCTTAGGTTTAGTTTGTCCTTGGGTGGGTTTTGTCGTTGTTTTATCGTGACTAACAGGTGGCGCCTTTATTATTTTTTTCTTTTTGGCCATGCTTGCTTTTATTTTGACTTCGGTAACGGATAAGCTAGAGCTAGATGGATACACACTTGGTTGTATTGTTAATTGCACTCGTCTTTCCAATACTCGAAGTTGTCTTGCAAGTATGTACAGTACTGTTTGTATAAGTTTAAAATTAACAACATTTACCTGCAATAGAGACCGTTGACATTTAAATAGAATAGTTGTATATAATAGTAGTTTACGCATGCTTTTTCGAATCACTTAAAATATATAAAGATAAAATAGTAAGTTTCGTTAAAGAAGAATAAGTACAGCATTCATTTAGTTAGTTGAAGTGCATAATTTTAGCGAAAGAATTTTTTAACTTACATCGGATTCTCCAAAAGCAGTGTCGATCATCTCGCGAATGCTCATTATACTAGAGTTCGACATTTTTATCTCAGTATGAATAAATATGTCAAACTTTAACAGTTTTATCCTTATAAAGGAAGAATATTTTATGTTGTGTTGTTTTAAATAAACACAATTTTCGTGTTTATTCAAGATGGTCTTGTTTATGACACACGGTTGTCAAAATTATTATTGTAAAAAAAGTGTAATATGAAGTTCGTTATCGGGACTTATTCTAAAAACCTTGCCGATTTCACTTATAAAATACAATGTAATTATGGATCATGTTCATAATATGTCTTATTATCTATCTACAGAAATTAGACTTGTTGTTGTTGTTGTCCATCCTTTAAGATAAATGTTTCTTAACAAACGTGTTGTTTAACAAATTGCCAATAGTATTTGTAAGGGCATAATATAATAGATATCCAGTGTAAACTGACAGATGAGTATTGGGGTGCGTGGGGGTGCATTAAGAGTTGGTCTACTCCTTACTTGTCCATAAAGAAAATCCAAATCAGTGAAACAAATGTACAGTTCATCTGCAGCCAATACAAATGGGACATTGTTAAAAGCATTAGCGAAGATAGACTTCTTTGACTAGATGCTGTAGAAAATACTTTTCGACTTATATTTTTTATGTGCATAGCTCAAGAGAGTTATGAGGTAGATACGTTACAATCAAATACGTACAAGTGAAACAATTATACGAAACTTAGTGTTTATTGTTTTAAGATAAAATATTTACAGTATTCTAGAAATCCATTCAAAAAAAAGGTGTTTTTTGACACGTACAATATTATGGTTTAAAAGTATAACTCAGATTTATCAATATCATGTTGTTGTTACTTCAATTTACTTTAAATTGTCTACTTATGTAAATGAAACTAACAGAACTTACAATACTTTATTTTTACAACAGGAAAGATTGTTTTATGTTTTTAATTCACTAACTATTTAAATATGAATCTACTTATCTATTTATAAAGTGAGCTAATTCTTATATTTATTAGGCACGATTCCGACAGTCATAGGAGCGCGAATTACCGCAAGCGGGTGCTTCAATGGGCGACGGTGAGGTGATAATTTGCGCAGCCTCAGTACCCGCACTTTGACTAGAGATTGTCTGCACAGCAGAATGTGTCGGCTTAGACAAGTCTATGTGACGTGTTTTCTTATTTTCTTGGCTATGTTTCTCCATAATTTTGTTTAACGAAAGTCTGTCTTGATTTCTACTTTTGAGAGTATCACGAGCCAACACTGCTAAAGGTGGGACAGGCGCTATGTATGCGTGGGGTTCATAGTTATCATCGACATAATCTTCTGGATTCCATGCCATTGTAGTTGTGGTTGTTGGAGTTTCAGTAGAATATAACTTTGTTGTTGTTGCTCTCGATGTCACTGGGGATAAAGTAGCCTTTATTTTTGTTTCCAATGTTCCAAGTGAGGATATAGTAGCGGTGGCAGGTACTGTAAATATTTGTCTATTTCGATTAGATCTTGTTTTTCGCCTTGCTTGAAGTTTTGGCACATCAAGAAAGAATGGATCAAATATAAGATCGGATTCTTTGTAGTCATCATAATTTATTGCGACAATTGGTTTTACAGCACTAACTACATTTCCTACTGTATAGTTCAATCTCTTTCCAGTGCTGTCACTAACTGATGCACTTGCTGTTACAATAACTCGAGGAGGACTCTTGGGTTTTATTGGCGGTCTTTCTGTTTCAACTATAGGTGCTACAGATCGAGCTGACAAGGATGATTGTTCTTCAGGGCTAGAGTCATCACTTCGCTTTCGATCATAATAGAATGGATTAAAAGGTAGTGGTTGCTGTGATGGTAAAGGTGAAGGATAAGGTTGTGGTCTATTTTGTAATGATATTTCATGACGGTCGGGAGCTTGCAGAGATTGTCTTGGTCGCAACAATTGATCTCGTGGATCAATAGTAGTTGCTCTAAATGGTGCTGGTTGTGGGCGTTGCACAAATGGAACTGGTCGTGGTGCGGTGGGACGGGGTGCGGTTCTGGATGATTCGTATTGAAAATGGTCAAACTGCTGTGGTGGAGCATGTGTTATATAAACACCATCAGCTGGTCGAAAGCTTTGTCTTTGGAAGGATATGGCTTCAGACCCTTGACCACGATGACGATAAATAAATTCTTGTGGTGACAATAATGATGGATCTAAGGTTGACGAAGGAATTAAGGATGGAGAAATAGTAGAATAGGATGGAGAAGAAATCGAGGAAAGCGTAGGAGAAGGAGAAGATGAAATTATATGGGATATAGGGGGACGAATAGTTGATGGCGATAAAGTACTAGGAGGATGTTTGGTTGTTGAAGATATGGTCGTTATCGATTGATGGGTGGTTGTTGTTGTAACAGATTGAGGGTAGTCATCTTCATATTCTCCATCAACTCCTTCCTCCTCATCTTCGTACTCTGGAATGACAAAATTTAATTATTTAAAAACCAGCCTACATGAAGTAATAATAATAAGTATAGATTATTTGGATATGCATCAGTGATTACGACTAAATTATTACCTTCGTCTTCAATTTTTAAGGTTGAAGTTTGAACAGGTTTATTAGTATGTTGGTTTCGATTTCCATCTTTGTTAGCTTCCTGAATTGGATCTTCAGTAGAATCAATGATGTCGGTCGTTTGGTTTTGGTTTTTATCAGCGTTTGTAGTTGAATCGTTAGTAAATGGATCAGAAGTACCTTCAGTGCTCGATTTAGACGGCTGTTGCGGAGATTCCGTTTGTTTAGGTTCATTTTTCGGTTCTGGTGGAATTATAGGTGGTGCTGTGCTTCCATATAATTCTAAATTTAAACTGTAAAATTTTTCAGACTTTGTGCAATCAACTTCGTCAACCCTTTCGCATACTCGAGTCTCCTGCAATTAAAATAAATAGCAATATACAGACATTATTAACACAGAATAATTTTTTCAAATGAACTATTTCGTTAACGTTTGAAATATAAAATCAAGGAATGCTATTCATTTCATTCAAGCTTTTCAAATTAATATGTCATCCATCCATACACGCAAACTTGTAAAGATTTGATACATTCAATTAATGCAAATGTTTATTAAAACATTTAGAAATATATATTTGATAAATTTATAACATTACCTGGTCAAAGACAGTGCCGTTAAGACAAAGGAACTTTATATCCATCGGTTCATCTTGTTGTCCTACAGTGCAAACATGAAACATTTGGCAAGACGTTTCTAAATCTGCATAGTAACCACCGATTACTTTGCCAGTACAAGTAAAATTTGTTTCAGGAAGATTGTCGAAGTCCAAATACTGGAATAAACGAAATACAAATAATTGAAATATCGCATAATATGAAAGGCGTTAAGTTAGTTTTATTTTAACTTTAATGCTTTTCTTGCTTTATATACATGATGACTTAAATTATGAAACTATTCACCATATTTGATTTCCTCAAATTTAATTCTCAAATCTATAAGTTTATTCGCTACAAAGAAAGATACCATATTTTGCTTCGTTAATTTATTATACAGCTTAAATGGATTAATAAAAAAAAATTGTATGATTTCATTAGAAACATGATAAATTAGCTTGCATTGCAAAAATAAATTTATTTCAATTATAATATATTTAATATTGAAGTAATCTGTGAATGTTTCTTATGATAACATATTACTGTATAAATGTGAAATGATACATACTCCAGGTTGAATGGACCGCGATATCCGGAATTCATTTTGAAATACGAAGAGCAGCAACCAGAGCCACACTGAAATAAAAAAGAAACATTTATTAGTTCTAATCACCTTTGTAATAAACGAACATAGCATTCCTTGTTTAAATAGTAGTAGTATCTATCTGCATAAAAATTCAAACAAAACGAGATAATTGTCTCCAAAAGTTTGAGGAAAAGTTTTTCATATATAATGTAACGTTTTTTGTATGCAAGACAAACAGGCATATTTTACATTTTCGTACGAAAACAAAATGGTATTTCTGTGACCATCCTCTTTAATGTAAATAAATGTTCATTTATTCAATAAAGTCAACCTTTGTACCGTCAGCACATTCTATACAGCATTCGTACTTCACAGGGACTTTCAGACGGAAACGTCTCTTGCTATTTTAGTATCTTACTACTTATAAATCCAACAAACCAAAAATCATTAAAATCTTCGTCGTTCTTGAGTTATAAATAGTGTAGGTACGTAATCAGCACGAATTTATTTTATTTATACCTATATACCTACATTATACATACATATATATCATCACATGCATTTATATCATATTTGAATTGAAATCTATTGAGATGAAGATATGATTAGAATAGTATCTATATTTTTGCCGGCTCATATTAACAGAAATTAATTACCTTGTAACGCAGAGGCGGAACGCACTACTAGTGCGCCGCCGGCCGATAGCCGACCCTGCCGCCGCATCTGAAAGTTAAAACATTCAAATATGTAAAAAATGCGAGTTACGAAACAATATGTACAAGGTAATTATATCAGCATTAATTCAGTGGATGATGTGATCTATCGTTTATATTTGTTAATAGATATAAATGCTAACTTATTTGGTTTTCGAATAATTGGAACTATGACGTTATTTATTAATACTTACTATGATTTATTGATTATTGTCGAGTAGCAAGCAACGCGATTTAGCCATATAAGAATTTACTTGTTAAATTTACAAATATCAGTTTGACTTGTGCTGTAGGTATAAATCTGTGGTTCCCAGTAAAACGACACGTATTTCTTGAAATTATGTAGTTACTTCTACTTGATATGTATACGAACTTATGTATTTTGATTTAATTGTTATTTTTTACAGGGATATGACGTTTTTTTTCCAAACTAAAAAAGGTTTCTATCTGTAATTTCAAAAAGCACGCGTTGGCATACAGATAAATGATAAGAAGTTGTTGTCAAAATAAAATCATAATAATGATGAAACACTATTGTTGGATTAACGATGAGCTTGTGAATATTACGCAAATGACTATTGTTATTATAAACTTCACTTTTAAAGTCATCAATTGTTTTATTACTAACTTGTTCTCTTTAACATCTTTAGACTTTAGACGGATTCATCATCATCTATAAGATAGCTACGAAAATAGTGAAAAGAAATTATAGATTATGGATTTCATAATGAACTTAATAAATATAACACTGGCTAACAGTGGCTAAAAAAGTAAAATAAACAAAACTAAGCCGTAACATAGATTGCATTATAGCTAAGGCTTCACAGATTCCGTTAAAAATATTATTATTATATTATTTTAATTATTAACCATAATTTACCTACATACATTATACTAATATTATTAAATAAATAAATAAAATTACGTATATATACATAAAACAGTTTCATATAGAGGAATTATATAATATATAATTATTGTTGAATGTGAAAAATGGTCCACATTTCATCATTTAATAGCTGAGGAAGTAGGTTGTGTTCACCAACAGATAACAGTATTTTAGCGTGAAATATTATATTATACGAGAGTGCAGTCAGTTACAATATGAAAAATTATCAAATAATGTATTATCTCACGTTACCAGTACCTATATATTGTGAACATAACGCTATAAGGGGAAAGCTATTGCAAAAAGTAGCTCAGATTGGTTTAGGGTGTGGCGTACTTTGTAACACTAAGCCCAGTGGACCGGCAAGAAACTGGAGCGCAATACTTGACAATCGCCTATTAGAATAAGTGTAGTGGTAACGTTACATTTATTTCTCAATAATTTTATTTATAATTGAACGCTTAGGCTACGAATTTGTCGGCTGTTACAGTACCGCTTTATGTTCCCATACATTAATATTTTCAAAGGAAACTTTTAATGTTACATATGCTATTGAAGCTTCAAAAACGCGTGTTTTATTTATTAGTATAATAAGCATGAAAATAATTACAATAATTGGTTCTTGCTTTAGCATTCAAGGTGCAAATGGAACTGCTATAACTAAAAGCAAGGGTATTAATAAAACATTTTCGGTATCAGAAAAGTTAAAAGGCATCAGATTTAACTGCGATCACTTTCTACATTGAAGGTCGTATAGACATCCTATTGCGGCTAGCTACGTCTTCGACCTACTATTATATCAGGTGCAGAAGTCATGCGGTTTCAATATTTAATTAACGAATAATTAAAGGTCGCTAGGCTAGCTGATATATGGTACAACTGGTAGCAAGAATATTATGAATATCCATACTATATTATTAGTACATAATACAGTAATTTGCGATTTGCAGTAAAGCTGTTTAAAATACTAGTCTTTTTATTTCCATTAGTTTAATTGGCGCTTTTAAGAGGAGAAAGATTATTTTCTGTGTATTAATTTCTCTGTACGATATGAATTTTACTTCGGTTATTATATATTCAGAAATATCAAGTAAGTTATCATTTTGACAAATAATATGAATGTCGCTTGACAAATAATAACAAAGTCGCTTTCTATAACACCATGTATGGTAAAATCTTTAAAACTACGCAATGGATTTTGATGGGGTTTTTTTAATGGAAAGTTTATAACAAGTTTAGTGGTAACATTTACTAAACTACTTTAATGTACACAAGTGAAGCCGCGGGCAAAATCTATAAATCAATATACAATTTAAATATAATAAGCGTAATAAACAGTGACCTGTTAACGCTGTTTAACCGACGTCGTACGATGTTAAATGGACTAAGTATTCAACACAGGATGAGTTTTTCAATTCGAAGAAGCAGTTCTTGAGATAAGTGCGTTCAAACGAACTATTCGGCTTTCTATTATTCGTAAGGATATAGATAAATAAGTAATAAGCGAAAAATCGTTTAACAAAATTTAAAACTCTTTTACTGTAAATACATATGCAGCGACACGAAGGTATAAATAACATGCAATTAAAAATGCAGTGACTGCAATATAACGGGCCGTGGGTAGCTCCGTTATGTCAGCGAGACTCGGATAGCGGTCAGTGTGTTACCAGTACGTCCAATATTGTATTCATTGCATTATATCTGTGTAGTATATCTTGTTTTTATAATTAGTTGGGAAACATCATTAATTGTATATGTTTTAGAGCATGATCTTTTTGCCTATTCAAATGCATGATTTTTTTTCGTTCTTAATAATGTAGGATTAGGTTAGTCATTAAATCTACAACACAATAGCATACTAGCGATATTATGCGTAGGGGTAACATTAAAACAATTTTGCGTTAAAATTATAATTCGATTGTGAAATGCTATTAAATGTTAGTTTGTAGGTAGCGGTATCGGCTGCTAAGTAAAAAAACATATATCGTTACCAAGATTAAATATAAGTAGAAGATAGTGTAATGTCATATTAAATAAACTAGCTGTGACCCGCGGTTGAAACCGCGTAAGTCCGTATCCCGTAGGAATATCGATATAAAAAGTGCCTATGTGTTATTTCAGTTGTCCAGCTATCTACGAAGCAAAATAGTATTATTATTCACCAATAGATGTCAGAAAAAAAACACGAATAAAACACGAATATGACATTTTCTAAAAAAGATTCCTAGCTAGATCGATTTATCGCCCCCGAAACCCCCTATGTACTAAATTTCATGAAAATCGTTGGAGCAGATTCCGAGATTCCAATTATATATATACAAGAATTCCACTCACACCAACAAAGAAGCGGACAAACATAAACAGAAAAAGAAACAAAAACAAGGAAGAGCGGTACATAAGGCGGCCTTATCGCTGAAAAGCGATATCTTTCATGCAACCTTTGGATATAGGTAATTAATACTTGAAACGAAAACTTTGTAGGAAAATTCTGCTGACGAGAGCCGAGAAATATGAAATTTTGCATACTTACTTATTATAATTTACATAGAGACGAAGTGCAGGTAGGCCAATATTTCTTTAAAGTAATGCATCGTATTCTTCAACTTTCAATGTATTAGATACCGTATTTTATAATAAGAATAAGTATTATTATTAATTATAGTTCAAGTAATAAATTACCCTTCTATCGACCGGAAAAGGCCTCATATTATCTTATTACTCTTCTCCTTGCTTATCTAACTGATTCAACTAGAACGTAAACTAGATCACGATCAAAAGAAAACCAAAATAATGAAATGTTTCATTGTATTTGATTTGTATACAAGAACTTAGCTATGCGATTAAACTCTAAATACATAGAAAACCGTAAAACTGCACATAAATTATCCAATTTTCGAAAAATATAGTTATAATATCTCTAATTTCATATCAGGCTAATCTTTTATTTATAGTGTATCTTAAATGAGATCTATGATATAACAGAACAGTGCGATAACGAAAAAGAAAGTGTTCTTTAGGTGGCTTGCTAACTTCCGCTCCATAAAACAAAACCATAACAGTTGTTATGATTTAGAACCATCAGCATTCGCATAACATCCAAGAATCGTCTGGTGATCATTACACAACCACTCCAATAAACTACTCGCCCTAGTTTAAAGCCAATTCTTAAATTTAAGACAGCTCCGTATTTTTAATAACTCAATATTTATCTTGTAACGAAAGTAAGCATTTTATGATAATTCATTCAATGTTATTATTTGTATGTAATTGATATTTATTGCAAACTTTTGAATTAATTAATATGTGACAGATTGGCACCTGTTCTTAGCTGTGTTCCGAATGTTTTACTTGTGTGGACAGCTTGATAAACTTAGCTTCTCAAATAACATACTTTACATTATTTATTTTTAATGTTTCTACTAAAATATTAAAATTCTAAACGTAATTTAATACATTTCTCATCGTTTAAGCTATTAGGGGTTGCTGTCATTCTCAAAGGAATACATTTTTGAATAACTCAAAACGCGAGTTTATCCTATTAATATTATAAATGCGAAAGTTTGTAAGGATGTGTGTATGTTTGTTACTCTTTCTCGTCTCGTTCTACGCAAATACCACTGAACCGATTGCAATGAAATTCGGTAAGTAGACAGCTGGACAACTGGAATAACATATAGGCAACTTTTTATCCCGATATTCCTACGGGATACGGACTTACGAGGGTAAAACCGCGGGGCGCAGCTAGTTCAAAATAAAGGTGGAACTTATTACTTATTGATATTCAGATTTTGAATTATATGCAGCAATGTTATATTGCTGATATATTAAATAAAAAGTTATTTGATTTGAATAAATTTCACATAACATACTATGTAGTCGACACTACATAAATAACATTTATATGACAACTATTTTGTAAGAAAATTTGTTCAACCCGTGTTTAAATGAACAGGCTAGTAGCATGTAACAGCTCTAAAACAATGGTTCCCCACGCCACATTCAATTGCTGTAATAACTGTGACGTATGCGATTCGCGTTACGAATTATATTATTAAATCTTTATTAGGATTATTTAACTGTTCCCCACAATGTAAAATCTGATTCACGGTACGATTATGCTTATCAATTACGTGTGTCTCCCTCGCCTACGCTTTAAGTGCCTTCAATTGTTGTTTCTTTTATGGACACATAAATTTTTGTACATCATCTTAGATTACAACACCATTTCGACTTTTGTTTTAAAGTTGTGACTCGATAAAGAACTTAATTTGGTATAAGTAACAACGCAACAATGTGAATTTAAATACGCAGAGGTGTCTAAATCAAACGGAATTATTAACGTCGTTAAAGACACTGGATTCCAAGTATCTTTCATTATTAGAAAAGAAGCAGTTATTCAAGAAACATGCCTGCATCCTTTTCTGTCAATGGATGCAACGGCCAATGATCTGGTGTATTCTAGTTGGAAGCAGAATTAGTTCCATTATAACATATTTTATTGATACGTTGTTCGTTTTTGTGGGTTATTTTACTGTAACAGAGAAATGTTTAAAGAATGCTTACTCTTAGGTGCAGGATCGTAGGAATGTTTTGCATAGTTAAGAGAAAATGCAAATAGTTATCCTTTTCAATTCTAAACGTAAAGTGTATGTAACTTTAAAATGTTTTTGGATTTCCACTGTATATAGGGTATTTTAAAGAAGACAAATCATTCAAAACAGGGACGAAGAGTTTATTCCTTTGAATTTTAAGTTTATGATTAATTGAATAATAGTTCTATGTAAGTTCAATGATTTAAAATTTAAAGTTTTAAATGTATCCTTTGTAGTATGATATCAAACACTCATAATTTTTTCAATATTTATCAATTTTAAATACATAAGTACTTAGGAAAACATTTGCTTGCTAAAATTACGTAGAAGCAGGATTCTTAAATAAATAACGTCGCACTATAACAACTAGTCATGAAACTTAGGTCTGTAACCGACAGTTATTAGAGATTATCTGAGTAATGAGAAGCTATGATATTTAAACAGGAAGTTAATTGTTAGCAGAAACGTGGGCGAAGTCGTGTGCAAGCGTGTGTAATAATATTAATTGTAAAATGGTTCTACTAAATATCTGTCTGCCTCCGACAAATTCCACGCCGTTTCCTTTTCATTGACGTTCGTTGAATTTTTTTTGTTGTTAATTTGTCAGTCGCTTTAAACGTCGAAGCCGTGTTTAATATGATAATTACGTTTGCAATATCCTTGTTAGGTATTAATTGAGTTTTATTTCTAAATAATGAAGAAGAAACATAATTTTATGGTGTTTTTGGTTATTGTTTATTGAGGAGCTCCTAAGCTCCTAATCAATTCACTTAAATATTCAAACAAAAGCAACTCTCTTTTTTTGCAAAGTAGCAGGTGGGCCACCTGATGTTAACTGGTCAACTCCGCCCATAAACACTTGTTGCAGTAGAAGTGTTACAGGTGGCTTGATGGCCTTTAAGTGATATATACGTTCTTGTCTGTGACTTCTTTAACCGATAAAAAGGCAGTGGCGGCTTAGTGAGGACCTCGGGCTTAAAATCGATAAGTCGGGGGTCCGAAACGCGCAAGAAATAAGCACTCATGTGGACAACATTACCACTGATGAAAACAGTAAAGGAAAACATTATGAGGACACCGGCATGTCTGAGAATCAAAATATCGTCGACATGACGTGACATCTGCCAACCCGCACTTGGCTATTGTGGTGGATTATGGTCTTGAACCCTCACCCCCAGCAGTGGGAAAGCATGATAATGATGATGATGACGATGATGATAATAAATAAGAAGGGTATTAGCTTTTACGTAAATATTCTAAAACATTGTTTATCCATGTGTCACGATATGTCTACTTGATTCAAACACACAATCTAAATATTGTGATACGTGTGTGT
>NC_052114.1:6277698-6335503 GCF_012273895.1 Zerene cesonia
GTTATAAAATATGTATTTTATTGATACGTTGTTCGTTTTTGTGGGTTATTTTACTGTAACAGAGAAATGTTTAAAGAATGCTTACTCTTAGGTGCAGGATCGTAGGAATGTTTTGCATAGTTAAGAGAAAATGCAAATAGTTATCCTTTTCAATTCTAAACGTAAAGTGTATGTAACTTTAAAATGTTTTTGGATTTCCACTGTATATAGGGTATTTTAAAGAAGACAAATCATTCAAAACAGGGACGAAGAGTTTATTCCTTTGAATTTTAAGTTTATGATTAATTGAATAATAGTTCTATGTAAGTTCAATGATTTAAAATTTAAAGTTTTAAATGTATCCTTTGTAGTATGATATCAAACACTCATAATTTTTTCAATATTTATCAATTTTAAATACATAAGTACTTAGGAAAACATTTGCTTGCTAAAATTACGTAGAAGCAGGATTCTTAAATAAATAACGTCGCACTATAACAACTAGTCATGAAACTTAGGTCTGTAACCGACAGTTATTAGAGATTATCTGAGTAATGAGAAGCTATGATATTTAAACAGGAAGTTAATTGTTAGCAGAAACGTGGGCGAAGTCGTGTGCAAGCGTGTGTAATAATATTAATTGTAAAATGGTTCTACTAAATATCTGTCTGCCTCCGACAAATTCCACGCCGTTTCCTTTTCATTGACGTTCGTTGAATTTTTTTTGTTGTTAATTTGTCAGTCGCTTTAAACGTCGAAGCCGTGTTTAATATGATAATTACGTTTGCAATATCCTTGTTAGGTATTAATTGAGTTTTATTTCTAAATAATGAAGAAGAAACATAATTTTATGGTGTTATTGGTTATTGAGGAGCTCCTAAGCTCCTAGTTAATTTACTTAAATATTCAAACAGAAGCAACTCTCTTTTTTTGTAAAGTAGCAGGGCCGTAGTGTAGGGCAGTAGTGGGCCACCTGATGTTAACTGGTCAACTCCGCCCATAAACACTTGTAGAAGTAGAAGTGTTACAGGTGCCTTGATGGCCTTTAAGTGATATATACGTTCTTGTCTGTGACTTCTTTAACCAATAATAAAGCAGTGCTGGCTTAGTGAGGACCTCGGGCTTAAAATCGATAAGTCGGGGGTCTGACACGCGCAAGAAATAAGTGCGCATGTGGACGACATCACCACTGATGAAAACAGTAAAGGAAAACATTATGAGGACACCGGCATGTCTGAGAATCAAAATATCGTCGACATGTGACATCTGCCAACCCGCACTTGGCTATTGTGGTGGATTACGAGCTTGAACCCTCACCCCCAGCAGTGGGAATGACAATGATGATGATGACGATGATGATAACAAATAAGAAGAGTATAAGTGATTTTACGTAAATATTCTAAAACATTGTTTATCCATGTGTCACGATATGTCTACATGATTCAAACACACAATCTAAATATTGTGATACGTGTGTGTGTGTGTTTATGAATACGTTAATTCTAAACATCCTGAACATTCATTACTCATTGCTAAATTTTACGAAATTTAAAGCAGATCCACTGTTGGCATTTACGATCTGTTTCATCACAACAGTTATATAATCTTAGGCAGTAACTCAGTAACTTTATCTCAACAGATGTAAGAACGTTTGACCTCTGGTACACTCATTCTAACAAGGCTTTGTTATGATATTTTTAATGTAATATAATGTTAAAATATCAAAGAGTTGATATTTCGTACTGTTTGAGTTATGTCATGGACTCGTAAAGCGTGTTGACAACTTAATTGTTATTTATACCGGATTTTATTCACTTACATGGTGCGCCACTTAAAATTTTTCGGTATTTTTTAAATGGTAGGCATATTTTTTTAGGGAACCGATGGACAAGAAACTTCTATGTTTAAGGTAAAAGGAAATGGAAGACAAAGGAAAATATGAAATAAGGAGGGAAGGGGGTACACTACGGCAAGGGAAGGCTGCACGACGCGAGTGGAAGGGTTTGAAGACCTTTGCTCCGTGCTTAGATATAGCAGCCCTTCTGGCTGATATTAAGAATCACCACAAAAGGAGACCTTTGTGTAACAAAACCACACACCAACACCAAAATAGAAGTTTATGTTATTCTGTTCAGGTTAAAAAAGCATTTTAGTGGCCTTAGGGCTATAAATAAATAAAATTAATATGAGAAGCAAACGCTTTGTACTCGTTTCACGAAAATAGCGAGGACAAGGAAAACGAAATTTTGTAAACTTATGGTCATATTGACCCTTATAGTTACCAAATTATACATAGAGGAGAACGAGATGTTTATGTAAAAAAATAATGCACAAAAATACATAAAATCATTAAAAATTACACAATACCGTGCATTTGATACACATTCGATTATGTTTATGGTCGAGTTTCGACGACTGGGTGATCCCAAGCGCATAATAAGCACTAAATATTCACCAGTAGCTTGAGCAATTAAATGCTGAACTAAAACACGAGAGCTGAACTAACGCTAAATCGAATTTCATCATGCAATCGAATCCTGAACGGAGATTTGTTTATTCGTATTCACGCTTGTGCATCCCGCGTCACGGCGTGCAGTGTATCGACCTTTACGAAGCTAATAATTATCTTCATAAATTCAATGTGGTAATAAAAAATTCAAATTGTCATTCAAAGACGTGATATTCACATATTCTACCGCATCTTTCCCATGACCTTTTATTTGTTGGCCGTGTGTTAAATAGCGTTTTGTTTCTGGTTGTGCCTTCCGATTCGTTTCTTCTTAATTATTGTGTGATTCGAAAAAAACAACATTAAATATTGAACCAATCAATTTAAACGTAATTGAATAAAAAAATACAAATATTTGTCAGAATTTTTTTTTCAATTAATAAATAAATAAATCAAGGAAAATGTGGTTAAGTGAATCCGATGAGAGCGTGATCCCATTTGTAAAGTATGTTTGACTATTCTGCGGTTCAACTTTTAATATTAAATCGATGTATTATGGATACCGTATAAAGAAATCACAATGCTTTTTGTTGTAAGCAGTAATACATAATACATATAATATTACAAATAGCGGGGCGTGTTGATAGTCTAACATAATAATAGTAGCTATGTTACATAGGAACAATGGAGAAAGCATTTATCTAATAGATGATTTTTTTCTTGTTTGACAGATGTTAACGGACGTGTTACTCGTGGCTATTAGATGTCAAATTAATGAATATTTTTAAATAATGAAATAGACTTCGCGATTATTAGTTGCAAAATTTGGGAATTATTAGTTGTATAATTAGTATGTACTAATATTATTATTTTATTTATTTATTTATAAAAATGTAATTTGAAATGTATACAATTTATAACAATTACAATTTAGTTTATATAAAAAGTTTGTCTTACATATATTTTTAAAGTATATATAAAGCCGATGTTTCCCTAGATAAATTGCTGGGCAACCTGTATTTAGGAGAAACAGTATGCTTCTTTTTTTAATTTTTTTTTTATGTCACAGACGGCAATGGAGCTGATGGAACGCCTGATGGTAAGCGCTACTACCGCCCATGAACATTTGGAGAGGCGAAAGGTCGCCTCTACAAATGGATTGCCGACTTTAATTTGGGAAGGGATTAAGAAAGGATTGTCGAGAGGAATAAAGGAAAGGATTGGGAAGGGTAAGGAAAAGGATATGGGCCTCCGGCTCCCCTACTTACCGAACGAAACACAGCAGAATGCTATTTCACGCCGGTCTTCTGTAGGGGTATGGTACTTCCCCGGTGTGAGCTGGCCCAATTCGTGCCGAAGCATGCTCGACTACCACATACATTCTAAAGTCAATTCACAATTATTGTGAGCTTTTCCATCGTAAGGTTTTTGCGTTTCTTAGGCGATAAATAAAGGCGGGGAAGTAACTGTATAAAAATGATAATATATGTTTTCTATAAAGATTTTGAAAAAAAAAACTATTCTAATGATGTTTTTGTAATAAAATACTTCTATTGGAATGGACTGGATTAAGAGCAATTTCTTATAAAGTCTTAGGAGGTCAATTTACTTTAATCATTGATTTTCCTTGCGTATTATCCTTCACAGTTCATATAAAAATAATCGAGAAAAACATATAAGTAAAGCACTTCCACTTCCTTCCCAATTCCATTGCATAAATAGCAAATTTCTCTTTATTTTGTCGCAATAAATTCCAGATGATTCACCAAACGTATACCGAATTGGCATTATCAGTGGGTGGTGTGTAATCACATGCACCTAGTGCAAACTATTGTTACCGCGTTCCAAGGGCAATAATTACGTTTACTCTGCCTCATTCTAATCTTCAAGGGTATATTTCCTTATAAATACTGATTGTAAGATTATCTTAATATATGTAAGCCTTAGTGCCACATGTATGCGATGTTAACTCATAATCTCAACGGAAATTGTGTATAACTATGGACATTAAAGGATACAAATACACAATCACAGTGGTTAGTTTTATTTTATGTAAAAGGATTTGTATTTTTCATTTCATATTATCATTATTAATATTATGGATATACGAGTAATAACTCGAACGTTTATAAAGTGCAATAAATTATTTATTTTAATCAAATATAGATTATTATATGAGTATAGTTCCTAGTTGATGCAGTTTATGTAATAACGTTTCCTCTTCAGTTATAACGTATTAATTACGTACTATTTTTTATTCAAGGAAGTTATTTTTATTCAATAATTATAAGCCGTATTTGGCTATGGCCGAAGTTTATTTTTACATAAGCGAATAATGAATAATTAGCATCTTGATTCGATTTTCGCTGAAAGAAAACTTCGGCTATAAAAAAATATATGAAACACACGTCTCTGCGCTTCGTGGTTTGCTCCGTGATCAATCAGTACCCTGTCTCATTTCATTGGCACATGCACACATTGTGCTTTTTACCTATACATAATTGTAAATTTAAAGTTTAGTTGAATAATTTATGAAAATATTATCCGCCATAATGACTACGTACTCATCATGTTCAATTCAACAAGTAAAGGATTTCATTCATATTTCGGGAATTTAGAATAATTAGAAGTGTGGTTCAGACAAAATTCCGTTACGTTATTGGTTTATACAAATCTCAAATACTCTGTTTTCCGATAGATTTAGCTTAGCATGTTTTCCGGCAAGATAATGACACTGCAATGACGTCATACACCTGGAACTTGGCGAATTGCATACCGTCAGTGGGGCGCGTGACGAGCAAAATTGCACAAGAACGCATTCAACCCGCTTTTTCTATTACGTAAAAGTGTATCAAAATTTGTATTCACGTAGAACAAGCGTGCTTACGATGCAATGTTTACATAAGATCACATTTAATGTATTTATTGAGATACTTTTTGTAGAAGTATTAATGAGCATAACATACATTTTGCAGTCACAGATAAATACAATATTATAAAAAACCACAAATAGCTCTTTGTATCCTTGCTTGTATTGATAAAATAATAGACTTTGACTGCCATTTTAAATCTTCTACATTTTTAAAGCTAATAAATGCTCGTCTCATTGAATAATAGGTACAGGTTCCCTTAATGGTTGTCTATTTACGCAAGTGAATTAATAGCTTTTACTTTCAACACGCCCACGCCGCTCTCATTTACCGTTGGACGAATATAAAAAAGTAAATCATAGAGAGTATTTTTACATCATTTGAATGACATATAATTAATTTATTTACAATGTTTTATTGGAAAAACTAAAACAAGAACAATACTATTTATAGGAAATGTACCTTCAGGCTATTATTTTTCAATTTTTATAAGATACTACCCAAAGACATAATAAATTTAGCAGAACACAAATTTAGAAAACATATTAAGTGTTCTCTCATTTTTAAAGCCTACTATAAAATTGACGAAAATTTTATTTTTATGTTATTATAATTTTTAAGTAATGTTTTTGCCATATTGTATTGACGTTCGTAAGTGCCCCTTTGGGGTTTAAATCGAAATAAATAATTTTGACTTTGACTTTGATGTTAATATACTTCATACAATATATAATAACATCTATTTACTTATTCAGAAATCATGTAGGATACATGTATACATATATATACGTAAAAGTTAAATCACGTTAAATAAGCGGCATTTATTTCGTAACAGGGAACATAAATTCGCGCTGCGTAGAGCTACCTTAGCGAATTAGACTTTTTTGCTAAGACCGCTTTTAGCGTAATTATTTATTTCCATGTGAAGTCAATGTGTAACTTTCAACAGTTGACGTTGTACCGCCCTTGACATTTCCTACACTCCTCCATTTGCTCGCCGCATCGCAGACCTTTACTGAGGTTTAAGCATTGCATATTGCAGATAACATAAATATTTATAAACCTCGTCATGAAATCGACCACATTTAAAAATCGCGTGGTCAAGTCACCGGCGTGAAGAATTTTAAATGCTCCATATTCCATGGAGAGGTTAAATTATGTATTTTATAATTAAAGTAATTGCTAGGATTGAGGAAGTGTCATAAGAAAAAATGTATAAATTGATATAATGTGTACAGATACATATTAGAAGCCAAAGCGAGTTTAATAATATTATCAAAGTAGAAGTATTATTTGCCTGTGATATTATAAATAAAATTACTGTACGCTGTCTAGTCTCGAACCCCCGACTTTTTAATTGAAGTCTAAGTCCTAACCACTGATACAGCACTGCTCTTACGTTCTTTACGTTTATACTTAGATATACAGTGTTATAAAATTATTTTAATGCCATGGAGTAGCAAAATATTTCATACATTTTGCCACATCTATTTTTTATAAATTTCAAATTAATTAAAACTATCTTAATTATTATTAGTCAATTTAGATATTGTTAGAGAACAGGATTGTATAAAGTTGATTTCGTTGCATGACAGCTAGGAAATAAATGATTATATTTAAAAACTAACGATTAGAAATCGGAACACAGGAAATAACATATGCAATGTTTATTTTAACTAAAATATTATATAGCATTAATATGCTCATAAATATTCAGATGAAGAAAATCAAACGGGTATCTACATGATCTACATGACGTTTTTTTTCTCAATGGAAGATACATCACCAACAAACGTAAACAATGCAATAATGTGAGCGTACTCTATCCATCATTACGATACATCATTAGTAAACATTCGTTATACTGCAGTGTACAGTGTAGTGATTGATGGATATCGAATATATTGCAAAATATTGCAAAGTACGTAAATTACAAGACCACCGTCTTAGTTTAGTCGTAGGGAATACTAAATATTATCACGGAATAACAAATATAAAAAATACTAGCTTTTGTGATACTTTATAATTTAAAGTTAGTATAAATATATACGTATTTATTAGTAGGCATATTGTTAATTATGAGGTTTATGAAAAGTTACTGAACTTAATTGAAAAACTTGGTGAATATACTAAAAATATTGATTGAGATATCTTCTGAGTATATTTATATATCTTCTGAGTATTCATCGTAAGGCGGAGAAAGACAAAACGGGTCACAAACTTATATTACGTAACTGGCTTTCCGCCTGCGGCATAGTCGGCATGGTCGAAGAAAAATAGACAGACAGTGGGTTCCCTCGTATAGTTTCCCTTCCTGCGGGATTTCCGGGATAATTATAACGGGTCTGGTAAGTTGTGAATATTTTTCATTAGAATCAAAATCATTAAAAATCCAGTATATTATCGAATCCTGTATCAATATATATAGGATTTTAGAAGGATATAAGTAGTAGCATTCCTTAAGAACAGTTATAGTTATTCGATAGAGCTAATTTGATACATTATAGCATCTTAAATGTAACATAATTGAAAACGAGCGAATCAATTCTGTTTACAAATATCATGGATTAGGTAAGAGTTACATTGTAAAGTAAAATCGGAAGACGACCTTTAAGGGATGTATAGTCTCTTTCAACGATAAAATGTTAGTAGTACATGTGCTTTATAAGCATTAAATATCGTATAAACAGAATATCATATTATTGTTAAATTAACTACTTCTTTACATTATTAGTTATTATATAGAATCACAGATAATATAATACTATACTAGATAGAACTAATTAAATAAACCTTAATAAGGTTTCGTTAAAATTTCAACTAAAAAATGATCAATACAATATTACTACATATCTCATACAATTACCCAGACACATAAGATTATAATTAGAATCTATACTCATAAGTAATATCATTATCAAATTCGTCATAATATGACCCTGTGGTTATACTGAATACGTCTGGCGCCTCACGATTACATATAAACTATATCTTTAATGTATTTTGGTTTAATAGCGTTCGTATCAGACTACTAATTATAGAACAATTATCTCAAACCTCAGCGCCAGTAGCTAATTATAGGCCGGGATCGTCTCGACAATCAATCAATTACAAATTGCAAATTGGCAGTTGCATGCATTATTTCTTCGTTCTCTGGTTTATTGGTACGAGATACAACATCTTTGTTTTCCAGTTTCATAACATTTAATGAGTTGACTTTGCAACAGAGGGGTGTATAATTGTAGGACATTGCAGTCGCATTAAAAACGTGACAAACTGTGAGTTTGTAAAGGCAGGTCGACGCAAACTCTCGCTCGATGTAATATCAATTTGTCCGACGGCCTTGGCACACAAGCGTGTTAGTTTCACTCAACTAAATGGGGGCATAACTTTTTGTTCATAGTTTGAATTATTAGTATGAATTGGCGGGAAAGGCCTATTAGCAACAGACAGTAACAACCAACAGCAGCTAGTCGCCTGACATTACAATGTCTATGTAAACACTTACGAAACGTTTTCGTTCACCTACAGATGCGTCATTTTTAAGCAATATTTTTTTTTGTTTAGTCTGTAACGTCAATTTGACTTCCAAGAAATATTGTAAAGGTTTTTTCTATTTAAGGTGGCTGGAGCATGGAAGACAACACTAAGTGTTTATGGATGGAAATGAAAAATGATGAAATTCAATAATTTGCCATTTTTTTATTTAATTGTTAAACATAAAATAAAAAAATACCCATAATGGAATAAAAATGAAGTAATAAGCATAAATAATCTTCCGTTTTTTGTCACAAGTTCCACGATAGTTTTAAATGCAATTACCAATTTAAAATACTATTTTAACTGTAACGGTGCGTATTAGAACTGAAAAGAGTATTTTCTCACGTTTAAGTTTTATACATATTCTCAGAGAGCTCCTTGTACCCAAGGCCAAAAGTTGTCCTTCAAAGCGGGGCCTTCCACGGTCCACCCACTTTATATCTCGAATCTCTTAATGTCATAGTTTGTTGATAACGCGTGTTCAGATATAAGATATTTGAAATTACCTCACTCCAAAGTAAAGTGCAGCAAGCGTGTCGGCTAAACGGTACGGTGTGGTGAACACCTCATGATGGCAACTTTTCTCCTCACTTCGCTCACTAACTACGGAGCATATTGATGTCCATTTTCTGAAATTAAAAATAATTCTTTAAACGTATATCTATTTAATATGATTAACTATTGATATAAAATATTACATGTATTATGTATATTGTATACTTTTCCCTGCATATATAATCCTTGCTTATAATAAAATGTATTGGGTCAAAAACAGACATTGAAATGACTGGAAAATATTCTGATAAATCACTCGTTCTAATTTTAAGTAATTAATTCATTTTTAAAAATTGTCACGTGATATTTCTTGAGGAAAATTAAACCAAGGGCAATAAGAAATATAAAAATATTATACAATTATATAATTAAAAATTATGATTAGGTATTATTATGTATAATAAAAACGCCAACAGCATACCAAAGATGTTATTAAACATATTAAGTATCTCACAATAATATCCAATACCATTGGCAATATTAGCATTCATGCGTAATGATGAAGCATTAGTAATGTATTTCTATTTAATCTAGACAGTTGATGATAGAAATCGTATTATATTCTGATAAATAGACTCATATGTAATTACGATTTGATACGCATACAATTGCTCCTCTCATGTTAAATCTATGAAATTCTTCACCAAATGTCATCTGGTATATGTAATAGGTCAAGCGTTAACTTTACTTTTTGACACAGGATGTGTCGAAATATGAATGATCCAAGAAATGTTGATGATCATGATAAATAAATTCGTAATATAAAATTGATAGCTTAAAAATTGACATTAAGTTATATGGTCTTTGTTAGATTCAATAGAAATCGTTAATCATATATTATCTAAACTGTTTGATATGTTTTTAATAACGCAGGTATAGTTTGTCCATGACAATAGACAGTCTTATTAATCCTCACCTCGCGACATGTCTTAGGTCACCTTATTAATGTTTGGTATGAGAATGTTAAATAGATAAGTCGTCAAATGCCATGTAACCGGTTTGGTTAATATCACTGCGCCTGTCTAGTGCCGGATGATATAATTGGTTAATGATCCTCAAAAACATCTATTTTATAAAAGGTGGTCCAAATTTAGTCGTTGCTATGTATATATTATAACTAACATGTTCTTATACGTAACTGAAGTATGTCTATTTATATTTATTATATTTTCGTATGTTTGACAGATACTTCCTATAGAGCGGAGAAGAAAGTTGCATACGATTAGAATCACATAAATGTTTGTCACCCAGAGAGCGTGATATCCTGCTAACTAGTGACAGTTGTGGCCGGCACAAAAAGTTAAGCGGTGTCGATTAACGTTCATATAGAATTAAATGCGACAGTGAAATGAAAGCGTGCTAAATATTGATGACTATTGTGGGCTGGTAGCAAAAAAACAGCCTTTCAAGGCATTCCGCGGGGCCGCACTCCGCACGCCTCGGCCTCGCTTTAACGAAATAATAACTAACTACAATCATTAACTGGGCTCTAAATAAAATCTCACTCGGTTCAATACAATTGGCGCCAATCAAAGGTGACAGATAAAATCAACACGTTACGGAATAATTAGGTTCATTGAAAACTGTGTGCGCCCATTGTCATTGACGTAAGAGTTTGATACAGTGCGACAATTATTCGTTGATTATATTTACTCATGCTTAACTAGTGCTTTATCGTATTAATTACGTCTATTGAATTATAATCTATATAGCTCTCCTAGTGAATTAGGTATGGCTACATTATGAAATATATATATACCTGATGTTAACGAATCCATTTTTTATTAAAACGGTGTGTCATGTATTGACGCATATCTCAATTATATAGACTGAAATAATGGTAAAATCATGATTAAGACACTTAAAAAAGAAATAGCTTAATGAACTTTGAGAATATCCTCGACATTCTCCGCAGATTAATAATTCCTTTCATATTAGACTGATTCGTTCGAAAATTCATTCGTTCAAAAAAGATTTATGTTAGAAAATATAATGGGCTTATTATATTTCATTATAGAAGAGGCGTTTTGGGACAAGCGTTTTAATGATTTCATTTTCTACAAATCGTAAAGTTCAACAATCGTTGCTCAGATTTAGACCGTTACAAACATGACATTATTACATTGTGTCCCACAAACAACCTAAATCACTAATGGATTTTAAAGCACATGGAACGAAATATTAATCCAAACTATTCAATTACCTTGTTATACGAAGGTTACATTAGACCACCTACATACTACACCAGTCAGTTAATATACTGTTTAGAGATAAAATTACTAACCAATTATATCCATTAGTGGAGCGAATTGCATTTCGAAATTATGATCATTGTTTGAAGCCTTGACGAAAGAATACGTAGTTAGTATTATGAATTCTTTGTGGTTCCGCATTACATGTTCGAACAATAGCTGTTTATTACCGTAGGAATAAGTATACAACATGATTGCTATATACATGTGTACGGATATCGAAATCTTTAACTTACCGCAATTATTAACTGCCTACTTATAGAAGAAAGTTTATCCCTGCTATTATAAATGCTATTATAAATCTTTCTGTGTGGCTGACTGTCTATCTCTTCTAGACTACTCAAAAGATTTGAATGAAATTTATGACAATTGCGTTTTGAGACCTCAGAAAGGACATAGGATAGTTTTATTCCAGAATAGCCACAGGAAGAGAAAGAATGCATAACAAGCCCCGAGACTGTCTATGCGGCCGAAAGTTAATTATTTATTTATGTGTTATGTTTTTAATTATTTATGTGCGTGAAGCTAAAATAGCTTGACGACGCAATCTTTAAAAAGGTTTTAAATGTTCGTATACAAAAAATCACATTGGTTAATTGAAGGCCCGTTTTTCCCAGTCCATTCCTTCTTTCCAGTGGTCAATCCTTTCCTTATCCCTTTCTCCTTAACAGCGGGCAGCGCATTTGCTTGCGAATGTTTATGAGCGCTGGTGATCGCTTACCGTCACGCTAACCACCAGCTCAGTTGCCCACTAATGTTAAAAAAAGAAGAAAATTTATTATCTATGCTCAGGGCATAGATAATAAATTTTCTATGTAATAATGTAATATACAAACCAATTTAAATATGTAAGAAATTGTCACTGGAATATACATATCTGAATGTATATCTTACATATTACTAGCAGATTACTAACAGCTTCAATTCACGCACAATACGCGAAGAAATGTTTCGCGTTTCATATTAAATGAGTATTCAAATCTGGCTCAAATAGTACCTACGTGATACACCAAAACACCGTTGTACACGCATGGATAAAGCGTGCTTAATTATTGAACTAGACACACTCTGCGTACAATAGCAGCGTGGGAAAGGCGGTGGCATTTAGCCATGTATGTACGTGTCGCATCTTCGATTACCTAACTACCGAATACGTAAGCGATAGCACGATAACTGTGAAGGTTTGTTTCTCGGCTTTTTATAAGTATGGAATGTAGGCCTTAAGCGTTTTTTAGTATTGAACTCGTTTCAGTTACCATTTGTTGTCTATATCCGACTACAAAAAACCTTTTACCTCATAACATTTTATTGTGTGAAGCGATGTTGATAATTTCTTTTCTTTCGCTTGAATGTTGTCATTTTCATTTGCCATATTGCCCCCCTTATTCAATTAATCTTAATTCAGAGTCTAATGTAACCTACAATATACAAATACATTAATGTTAACTAAGAAGGTAGCTAATTTACAAAAGATATAAACATGTCTATATTCAGTGTATTTGAATAGTTCATAGCATTAGTTGCCGCTAAGTTGCGTGTAGTGTGAATCCTTGCAAAACTTGTAGACCGGTATCGGCTACGGGTTTTCCTAATTTATGTGGTGATATTTGTGTTTCATATTTTACACTTTGTTTCTACATATATATGACATTTGTATGTTATGTCATCAAACTACTTAACATAAGTGAAAACTTTGAAGAAAATAAGAGCATAGGCAATTAGTTGGTTTAAGACGTTACTGTTATTATAAAAATAATAATCATCATCATTTACAGGCCGTTTAGCTAATATAGTGTTCGTAAATCTTATTCTAGTAATTATACCTAATACATTACATACATTTATCTACACACTTTATAATCCAAATTTACTAAGTACAACATCAAAACTATTAAATACATTTAAAACAATGATTGAGTTTTTTAGCGGTCTCTAATGGAAAGTCTCTTTGTTATTATTGCGTAAAAGTCCTATATAGTGAAAACATAAATAATTATTAGTTTTTGTATCCCTACACGTGTTCTGTGTGTTTGTTGATAATTAAATTAAATATAGATATTTTTAAAAAGCGGCTTTTATTGCCAAAAGATAAGATGACATCATCACAATGATTTATTGATATCCTCATATCAGATTGGATTGAAATTAACTCACATTAAAGCTTAAACAGCCGTATCAATTTATTAATATAACACATATTCAGTAATATATATACATATTTAAGGTTTTATAGATAATAACTTCAGAAATTGTTCTAGATTATTTATCTGTGTGATTTAAAATTAAACATGATTAAAAAAGACCTTAACATTATAGTTTACTAGCTGCGCCCCGCGGTTTCAGCCGCGTAATTCCGTAGGAATATCGGGATAAAAAGTTATCTATATGTTATTCCAGTTGTCCAGCTGTCTACGTACCAAATTTCATAACAATCGGTTCAGTAGCTTTTGCGTGAAAGAGCAACAAACACACACACATCCTTACAAACTTTCGCATTTATAATATTAGTAGGATAGGTTATTATTGCTTTCATGTTAGCATTGTAGCAGGAATTATTTTGTTTTAATACAATACGATACTCATATAATCACAATGACGTCAACGAAATACCGAATAATGTAATTATTATCGGCTTGTTAATACATTTCGTCATGTTTTCTTAAGCAGGTCAAAAGGAAAATAGTGGGTTAATCGCGTTTTGATCGCTTCCACTCGTATTTGCGAAAGAATGTTGTCGATTGCTTTTTCTTGTAACTTGTAATTTTTTTGTTTATAGTTGTATATAAATTTGAGATTTTTATTTTTATCTTAATACTGTTTTGTTAACTGTAAAGACTACACTATGATTGTTATATTTAAGGGACCATCAGAGGATATATATAAGTGATAATAACTTTAATATATACTTTTATTTATAAATGTTTAAAATATTTGTTTTTCTATGTTGACGATATTAGGAATAATACGCTAATGATGAACTTTTTTATTAAGATAAGTACAAGAGAATATACCTTACTAGCCTGTACTACAGAGCTGATTAATGGTGGAACAGGACAAGGTTTAGGACGAAGGAGCATCTTATCGTTTTAAACCCGTCTTATAAGCGTTAATTTTTTGGCCATTTAAATGATGTGTAAAATGCACTTCCACTTGAATAATATTGATTTAATTGTATGAATACGAACGTATTGGATGGAGACGATACAAAAATAAATTAATTCATAATGATATTTCTAGTTTACATACCAAAAATCAATGAAACATAGCTTAGCAAGAAAATGATTTGTAGATTTCATGCATGACTTTACGAAAAAAAGTATCGTGGTAATAGTAGTTAGGTATTCTAACTCTTACCAACACTGCGCTAACCAGCATTACACAGCGCCGTTGACACCTTCTTCTTTCTCGCAGGTTAGTATGTGAATTATTATAAATGGTGTTATATTTTGTTATTATTTTCGTTCCAATTAATATGTATGAAATATGGATTATTTCAAATTTTTACTGTATTTTTTGTATTATGTATTTTGGTTTAGTTAAATGGCGGTATTGTACTATCGTTCCACCCAGTATTGAAAAAAAAAATACACATAAATTATTTTGTAACATGGTTAAGTTACGATGTACTTAGTATGAAACTTGTGGTATCTAGGAATAAATATTTTAAATAGAAATGGTACAAAAACACGCTGTAGGAATAGTGTGAAATGGAACTGAAAAATTAATTCTTTTTACGGAAACATTCGATCAGAATTTCGCTTGAACATTTGTAGCCACGATTTTAATAGCGCCAAACTTCTTAAATGCTAATCGAATAAGAACCAGCGTTAAATATATCACCTACTTACGTAGTAAAGAAGTATGTAATGTCTTTAAGATATGTTAACACATGTTTACTTTATTCAATTGCAAAAAACTTTCATAATGAAGAGAAAATTTGCGTACGCATATTTAAATATATAATTCTCAACTATCATGCCCTGATAGATGCGGAACATAAACATTATCGTTCAATACTACCAATATGAATGAAAACATGAAGAAATGTAATAATTTGATGATTTTTTTACGCTTGCCGGAAGCTAATGGTCACGTTACGCACGATATTGCTATTATAATAGACAGCCGCTATTGGTTTTACAAAACAATATATCAATCTTATTACGTTTTCCTGCTGTATTCCTAGATATGTATTAGTCAATTTTAAATTTACCCGTAACTTTTATAAATATATATCAATAGTTTGAAATGTTATCAGAAAAACATTAAGAGGGGATCATTCAAAGAACTTCATAGCTAGGTAATATCGAAAGTAGATTATAATAAAAATAATACGACCCCATCGATTGCATATAAATTTTTGAATAAACTTAACTACTTTATAGCTGCTGATTTAATCCTTCGTAGCGCGCACGAATCGAAACCCTCTTAAATGGCAAATAGGTTCATTTTTGTGTGGTTACATCTTGAGATTGCGCTTTAGTTGCAAACCGCGACGCGGCGCTAACATAACTGCCTCGTTTGCATTTTTACTTACACTCTTGAACCGGCTCGAAGTTACTATCACAATAGACAAGATCTGCATTCTGAATGCAATATAAGAATCCTTTGTGTTTTATTTATATTCTGGTTAAACGAGGTATGCCAGCGCACTTAGCACTTTTTGAAAATTGCTTTGTTATAAAATAAAAAAGCTGGCAAATTTGACTGTAGAATTGTTATTGACTCGTTTTCGGGCGTGCTAAATTAAAGTTGTTATTTTCATCTTATTATTTGTTATTACTGTCTATATGACTACAATTATATGTGAAACATAAATAAAAATATTCTAATATTATAAATCTGTAGAGTTTGTTTGGTTGGATGAACGCGCTAATATCAGGAACAGCTGGTACAGTTGGAAAAATTCATTCAGTGTTTGAGAGCCCATTTATTGAGGAAGGCTTTAGTTTATATAAAACATCAGGTGATTAAAACTGCGGGGCACAGCTAGTTTAGAATAAAATGAAACAAGGACAAAACACTTTGTAATGTGCGTAAGTAGTATAATATTATTTTCTCTTCTGCATATATTAGAATAATGCAAATATTAAATAGAAAGTATCACCATGCGTCATCTTTAACATCTCAGTCTTAGTATATTTGGTCAATTTCACCGAATTCCTGTTCATTCATTTGTAAATTAAATAACATGTTATGAGTAAATTTTTAAAATATCAAATATAAATATTATATAACTTAAATCAATTTAAATAATAAACCAAAGATTCAGTTACAGGATGTTGAAAATTAAGGAAATAATGCAATTAAATATTCATGTTTGTGAACTGCGCGGAATGTAACCTTTATAATAAAATAAATAAAAAGAAGACGTGAATACCGTTGATAGGAATGCACACGATTATTTGCAAATCCGTGGCAAGTTCCACTCGAAAGATGGGCTTTAGCTCTCAACATACGTCACACGATAATCCCACTGTGACATGGGTATTGCGAAGGCGGTTAATTGTACAAGTGTCCGAATGATAAGTTATCAACATCAGTCCAGTCACGATTTAGCCAGACCACTCGTAACTTTCTACATTACGAACATCGAGTGACATTTGCGGACCTCGCCGTCATTTATTGTCCTCGTTCATTCACATGTGACCTTCTTAATAAGTCCGATAAGTCTAGAGATTGATAGAAAGATTTCAAATGTACTGCGTCAATCGTTTAAATGCGTGGTCAGAGAAAACTCTTATAGTTCAAGTTCCTGTGTGACTTCCATCATACAGCCTATCCTATGACCTTCCTAAGGTTCAAAACTATCTTTGTACCAAATCAGTTTCAGTAGTTTAGGCGTGATGATGAGTCACACATACAGACCAATAGACAGACAAATAGAGTTATTTTTAACATTCAGAATATTAATAAAGTAGGAATGTGGATTATTTATGATTAGGTATACATTATACATACATGTGGGATATGAAACTAAAGCGTTGGAACGTTCTAGCGTTCGTGTTGAACGCGGTGATTGTAATTATTTTAATTTAGTAACGGTTTTTACGTCGAAATATGTTGAAGTATGCATTAGAACGGATATCATGTCACAGTTAGTAAACTTGTTGCACTTTGACCTTGCACGTACCACTTTCAAAATCCCGCATTCCGCACAGTTACGTTGTAGAGAATTCACGATCCATAGTTCTATTGTTCGGTAATTTAGCCTCACACATTGGAATTCCTGAATCACTAGCTAGCTCCTTAGTCCTTACCCTTTAACGGCGATTCATTATTCCACGACCTTTGCAAACACTCTTGAGAAACTGCTCTAGGACGTTCATGTTATGCAAGTTATTGGAATTGCGCGTTGTATTGCTTTGATTTTTAAATAAACAAGCGGCAATTAGTTCTGGAACCAATTGATGTTTAAAAACATATTTGATTGTCATTATAATAATACACCTCTCCAGACAAAAAATAACATTGGTATACACTTATGTAGACATTTCAATGTAAAGTACCTTAACTCATTAATTAGCCATTATTGACATTCTGTGTTTATTTGTATTAACTGTTTTATAGAACTGAATAACAATATTTATGATATGATTTAGATCTACAGTTCTCACGATGAGAACATTTATGTAGTTTTATTTTGTACTTCCCACACTGTATATAAGTAGTATGAAGATGTTTTCTTAATTAAATGTTACTTAGGAGCTTCGGGTGAAATGAATATTGAATAAAGTTTGAAAATTTAAAAGATATCAAATTAACTAGAGGTTACCGTAAGACATTTCCAGAATAACAAATATATACAATCTCTTGACAAGATTTCATTAATATTAAATATTGCATTAAGGTTAAATATAATGTATTTTATGTTCGCATAGAAAACAGATGACTGTTTAATATAACTAATTTTAATTACATTTGCTATTTTCTCTTTAACCAGTCAAGTTTTAAACAAGTCGCGGAGACATCACGAGGTTAGCTTGCACACACTTTTCCGACACTTGCGGGTCGTCGCCGTCGGCAAGTTTCTTATTTTCTTTGATATTACCTACTTATATATCACCTAAAGTGTGATGATATGTGATTTCTAAGTATATTAAATATTTAGGAAGTTGCTACTCTGTTCTTTGAATTTATTCGAATTCAACCGAGCAAGGATAATTAGAAGATATGAAACTTAACTTTTAATAGGCGAATGACAATGCTATGAAATTCTTTTAACGCTTATTCTTGTTATATATATTTATAGTCATATGTAGGATATTATGATTACTATATAAGTATATAATAAATTCATAGACATGGCGATTTAAAGTCTTCTTCTTCGTCTTCTTTTATTTTTTTTATTTTTTTGATTTCAACTGACTTGCTGGCAACATGACTTAGAAACTAACAGGAAACTATAATATAGGTGTATCTTTAAGTGTCAAATTTAGGTGCCATCTCTATTCTTTCACATAGTCCGACGGAACGTAATTTTATTGCAGAAAGATCAGATACTAGAGCAAGTAATGCTTATCTTTACAGAAAAAGAACACTAAGAATTTTTTGTATTATTTACTTGGAATAACGTAATGTAACCTTAGAGTGGTTGAAAAAGTCATCATCGTATCTTTTATTTTATTTAGATAAATCGTACTTTTTCGAGAAGACATTTAAAACACCGCCCAAGGCTGAGCCATTAGGTAATACCTATTAACAATTATGTTTTTCTTCTAAATTTTAATCTCAAAATCAAGGAAACACAACGAATTTTCTCAAAAACTTATTTATTCCCTCTTTTTACATCAATTACAAAGATATAAAATAAAGCAAGTAGGTAGGTACAAACTTTTTCTCAGACGCCTACCAATTTATGTAATACAGGCAATATATTATGCTGTGAAATCGGACCTTTACAAATATTACCTGACATGGCACAGATAACATAAATTGTAGTGCATATGCATGCACAGCCTATAAATTATTACATATTGCTATTTAAACTCGCATGCAAGGGGCACTGACCTGCACATCTTGTGTCGCGTGAGAGCTCTCTGATTACATATCGTTTGTGATTAGGCTCATTTCTGACTATTGGAGCTATTATTTTGATGTTATCATTATTTTATATGAAAACCACTCCTGTGGTAGGGTGTGCAGATTTATATCCAACTTTTTGTAACGTCGTTATTATCCCAGATTTGTTAGAAAGTAGCGCGAAGTATGCAGTTTGACGTGTTCTTTGTCGAATATAATAATTATTAATTAATGAGGCGTAAATTCCAAAGATTAATGAATTTTGTTGGGGCAGTGCTATGTAAAAGATTAATGTACACAATATTATACTAAAGAATGTTTGTAAATCGAACAGGCGATTTACTTGAAAAAAAAAATCGCTTTTGTTATATTGTATTAAGTTTTGTACACTAGGTCAAATGTAACATAATGGAGTTTTTTTGTTACAATGTTGCGTTTAATAGCACACTTCAGTGAATGTAAATAAAAATATGTCTTTTCGCAAATTCACATCACAAAAACTGTATTATAATTTGTCTTCACTAAAGATTTCTTGATAACGAGTTAATAAATATGCCAATTTAATATCAGTTTAAACGAGTCGTGTACCTACATACGTAAGAACCTATTCTCACAGGCTCTGGCAAGTAAACGAGTTTGATAAAAACCTTGATATTATATTCAGTACCTACGTTAACGTTGGCGTATTATGAAACTTAACACGTGCTCAACGAAAGGACTTATCTGATTCCTTGATACAACTTCAGCAATTTAGAACGAGCCGTTTTTGGCAACAATTAGTAAATAGGTCAGTGTATACGGAGGTGGCGCGTATGTTACGCTGCAATGTTGCTTCATGTCTTGCGTCAGACTGCACGCGGCGCATCGTACTGTAATGATGTCCACACATACCTTCGAACATCATTGGTCGTAGGTTAAGTATCATGTTGTTGCCTATTCCTTGGTGTATAGGGTTTATGGTATCTCTACGGTTTGGTATCTTTGGGAATTGTATCTCTTTGGTTGATTATTGTTGTAAACCCATATTAATGTATCAATGTTATGATTTTATCGCTGATCTGATTGATATGAAAGTAATGGGCACAAAAAGAGCTAACTCGGTCGAGATGGCGTTTGTTTTTTTTTTATGTTATGTTACCATCGGCAATGGAGCTGGTGGGACGCCTGATGGTAAGCGCTACCACCGCCCATGAACATTTGGAGAGGCATAAGTTCCATTGCAGACCTTACGCCTCTACAAATGGATTGCCGACTTTTTTTGGGAAGGGATTAAGAAAGGATTGGCGATAGGAATAAAGGAAAGGATTGGGAAGGGTAAGGAAAAGGATATGGGCCTCCGGCTCCCCCACTCACCGAACGAAACACAGCAGAATGCTATTTCACGCCGGTCTTCTGTGGGGGTGTGGTACTTCCCCGGTGCGAGCTGGCCCAATTCGTGCCGAAGCGTGCTCGACTACCACATACGGGCGATGCTTTTGATGTGAAATGGTTGAGAGGCAAGCCCCGCGAATGGTTGGGGCACCTTTGAATATTAAATACAACTTAAACGTAGGTACGATACGACTAACACATTGTTAAATCTGTCAAATAAAAATGAGTTTTGTTCATTTGGCATAAATGCAATTTTCATTTAAATAAGACTTGGGTTATGTTCGTTATAAAATTTATTATTTCATAGTCTTGCATTAATACATGCTGGGCACCCAGGGAAATCGACTAGAAACATTATTTCATATATATATTTAAAGTTAGTGTCTCTGTTTTTAATACGTTATTTCCTTACATAAATTCTGTATAAGAGTAAGTGAGACAATTTAGTTAAAAACGTGTTTGTTTTTTAACTATATTTATTATGCATATATAAGAAAAGAAATAAACTCTCAGTGTCATTGGTGTGTTAGTACCAAAAATATGTATAAGAAAAAAAAATTACTTCTACATAATTTATTAAGATTAATAAGCATGACTATAATGTATAAAAGCATTACATATTTGTATTCCCGCCATGTACATCGCATTGTGGATTGCCGACTGTTATAGTGTTTACGGACGATCGCTATTTACGCGCCCCATTACAGATATCAAAGTCTAGAATCTACATGCTGCTGACGAATACCGCCACGGAAGACGACTATCAAATAACTGTAAGTCGAGCACAATATACAAGTGACCGACTTAAGATAATAACCTGAAATCTAATATCGCAAAGTCTTGAACACGAAATAATTAGACCTTAAGTTTGTGACACAGCTTAACGCACCGTCGCGTCGCGTCTTGTTTTACTCAGAAGATTTTATATTAAATTCTCAAAGAAACAATACGCTTATAAAGTTGTTTTTGTGCGTTATATAACTGACTTTTATATAAAAAAAAACTAATTGTATAGTATTAACGAACACTTTTACTGTAAAACATTATAAGCGACTAAATAATTCTTAACTATATACTTAGAGAAAATAGTGCTCATAATAATACATCTAATTCTGTACTTCCGTGATATAGCAAACTTCTCTCAGAGTTCACCTTGAAGTGTGGCCAAAAATTTAAATCAACATATCAATTTGCATAAAGTGCAGCCAAACCAATGACGTCATCAAGCGCCCATCCAAAACGAATGATTATTAAAAAAGCGTCTTTGATTACTGTCTCCGACGTTGTAGTATTTCGTTACGCCTCAGTGCTAACGTCAAAGTGCACTTTGATTGCAGCGATTACAAATGCGAAGGTCGGAAATGTCAGTTGTCAGTAAATAGCATCGGCGGGAACTCCATCAGAAGTAAAGTATATGTCGCAATGGTACTCGACTCATATAAAGAAATAATTCATAGCACGCGTTTATTTTTATGCTTTTTAAAAGTGAAGCAACCTAAAGAGATTTGTAAAGATTCTCCTCTCTTGGTAAACGCCTACACTTCAAAAAACTTTTTCTTATTATACACTTACTTGGCAAACTTGTTCATAAAAATGCATAAAATATGAATGTGAAAATATTGTAATATATAATTCTTAATATATTCTCTGTTTATTATTTTCACTAATTTATTATAATCATTGATGTATTGGTATTAAGAAGCAGCATAAACCTGATTCCTCGTAATGACTTGATTTCAACACTTTCCAAAGTAATAGTGTAAATTAATTTTGAGTGCCAATCGTTTATCAATAATGTTATTATAAAAGTTTTACTCACCGATTAGACAACAATGTCATTAACCCAATTAGCAAATATTTTTACGAGCTCACCAAGTCCATAAAGTTTCATAATAATATCTGGTAATAGCCATACATAATATTATTATGGTTGAAAGCTAATTTTTGATGTGTTAATGATAAATATGGATAAATTTAAACATTGTTTTTAGTGGAGAGATCAAGATTACACCTGCGTTAATTTGTTCAAGGTTGAAGTGTTGTTCGAATGGATAATTTATAGATTATATGTATATATTTTATAGAAAATTAATATATTACCTATGATTTCTGTGCTTAGGTATATTATAACATGTGCTATCTATATATGTGCATTTTAAAACTACAAAAATACGGCGGTAAAATTAAACATACTTTATGTCGATTTCGAAGAAAACTATGTGCTCATGTATTTGACTATAATTTAAATAGTCAATATTATTTCGCTTAGTTAGTAGATTTTCTAGTTTAAAAAATGTTATAGGTGATAACCTTATATTGGTTAATAGTGCATTAATATACTCTGTCTTAATATAATGTATAATTAACAATATATAATTTGATTCCTTTGATGCATTCGTCAATTTATACTCTTCTATATAAATAATCTTGTTTATTTGGAACATTTCAAGTGAAACAAATTTTAAGTACGATTAATATGATAGCCCTTACTACTGAAATTTAATTCCTTACTATGTAAATGGAATTAAATTGTACAAACCTATCATTTAATATCTTTTCGGAGTTGTTAATACATGTGCAATGAGCAGTCCAATAAATTAAGTTCTTTATGGATGCGTAAAGAATAAATTTCATTAGAATGTAACCCAAATGTTGCTTGACATTTAGTACCACAAGACGAATACATTATTAGCTATATAATATATACTAAAGATCATTCTAACAGTGTCAATGTATTGAATATTACTTCGTCCTGTGCATTGCAAATCAGATAGGGAAAGCAAAATGTCACGTATATGTAATTCGTGAGTAAAATATACAGCCGGCGTTAATAAGGTTTACTTTCGAGGTTTTCTATAATTTACATCCTTTGATCAGACGCATGCCGAGTGTACGATTAACCACATTTCTATGTTACTTTCAAATATAGCGCTCTTCTGTCCATACACAATTCTTGGTCTAATTTATATGAAGTAAAAGTTGTTATGTACAAGTCAGTCAATGCTTTCATGATATTGCTAAATAAGATTTATATGCTCCGTATTTAAATGAGGCCGGGTTGTTTTCATATAAGTATTTATTTCCATTAAATATGAATACATAACTACTTATTCAGAGGAATGCTGTCTGAGATTATTAATTAGTTATGAACAGTACGGTTATTAATCAGACTTCTCTGTGAGGTTTGATAAATATTTTTCCATTTGAACTACAAGGTCCATGGACAAGCCGAACCGCAAAAATCGTATGTATAGAAGACTAATAGAATAATAGAGCGTTTGTTAAATATATTCGTACTTTTCTATGCTATACGCATCGCGTTGGAACATTGGAACATGTTATATGTAATTCGAGTAACTTTTCAGCATTTGCGTTATATAGATTAAGTCATATAGCAGCAGTGCTATCTCGTAACGATTGCATGTAGCAACATAACATAATAATAAGGTCCAGTAATATCTCCACCGTATACATACTTCTACGTTCCCAAGGCGGTAATTCGTATCTACGATAACATAAACCTGTTCCGATGGTTCGATTGCAACTCCGTAATCACAGGTACCGAGTAGCCTGGTGACCAATTATTGAAAAACGGACTTCTACTTACGTCACTTTATTTGCAAAGCCTATAAGATACAACCACCCAGTTTCGCAATCCCTCGGTCAATAAAAACCGCCAATTAATTTTCTAGAATTATTGAAATCAATCAAAATTTTATTTATGATTTTTATTAAAAATAAAATGACGTTATTGGAATTTTATCCGTAACACTTATCTAATTCTATTTACAAAAAATAATAAAAATAACTTACGTTCAAGTGAGCGTAACATCCAAAAGCGGCGATTTAAGAACTATAAAATATTTAAATTATCATTAACGTTTATATTCAACGTTAAGAAAAATTATGCACGTTATTCACAATATGCATCCGATCCACAGGAAGTGAAGGTCACATAAAGAAATGGGATAATATCACTCGTTACGATATATCGATTATCGGGAAAAAGGTCGATAGAGATACGTAATGCCGCGCGCTTAGAGTTGGCAAAACTGACGTACGGAGCGCGCAGGCGCCGCCAAGGTATTGTTAAAAGTTACTTTTACTTGCAAGACTCGTTCATACCTCTAGGCAGTTCGCTTTAGACCTCGTTCGTTGCTTCGCGTTATTGCTGCTTTGTCGCTGCGCATATGAGAAAGAGAAAAATAGAATTTTCTCAATTGATCGCAAGCTATAGAAAAGATTTTCAAATCTATGTAAATATTAAGTATGGCCACGGTCCATTGAAATTTTAGGCGAGTATTGCATTACTTCCTTGCGTGGCAAGTGAGGGTGAATGGACAATAAATCATTACAACATTTATGCAAAGTTTTTTACCTCCTCGCTCATTATGAAATGCAAATCAAATAAACTGAGTACATAATACTGCTTGTACTTCTGACGATTTGCGGTATTTTAGTTGCATAGATAGGTGTTAAGAATAACTCAACAATGCTTTGGAAAATTATGAAATATTACTAATTGTTGCAATTGCAAAAGATTTTGAAGTAATTTAAAATATTTTTATTTAAATAATATCCGACAACAAAAAATTTCTCAACAATGTTTTTATATAAAGTTATATTTTGCCAAGGATTGTTGCAAAACGGTTGGGCTATATCTAGTAATTGACATCGCCTTCATGTGGAAACTCAACTTATGAATAAATAAATAAATGAATTCATACTTTGATCGTCAGCCCACATTTGTTCTCACTAAACGGACTCGGGCTTCCTATGAGGGTTCAGGCCACAATCCACAACGCTGGTCAAGTGTGGGTTGTGAATATATCATAAAATGTCGTCGAAGTTTTAATTTTTCGACGTGCCGGTTTCCTCACCATGATTTCCTTATCCTTTTCGAGCAATGGTTATGTGGATATGGTGCAGATAAATTGAAAGTTCACAATTTCTTGCACGTCTTTCTGGTCTCGAACCCTCGATTTTTCGATTAAAGGCCGAGGTCCCAACCGCTAATTTTACTTTCAGTTTAATCATTAATTGTACTATAAAAATAATTACAATGAGTAGTAGCAGTATGATTGTTATTTATGTATTATTTTCAATCGGCAACTTTCCCTCAGCTTTAAGACTCAGAATATTGGACGTATAAAAATTTTTACTACAATAATCGCCCAAGTATCTTATTGACTAATGATTATCATGGTGTATTACAAGTTCCAATGGTTTTTCTCCAACTTTAAAAAGCTTGTTCATTGTGTTTGGATGTGCTCTTAGAGGGGCATATAACATATTGACTTATACATAAACAGGCACATTAAACATAGGTCCAATCTAAATAGGCTCCAATATGTCATCATGGGATTAAAATTTTATCTGCTGTTGCACGATCTAGTTACAGCGTTAGGATTGATTTCCTCATAGAATACCTTCGGAAGATAAGACCTATTCGAATGCTGATAATTTAAAATAAAGTTTTTTACAACTTAAATGAGATGATACTTCTACAAATGTTACCCTGTAAAGTCTCCTGCAAGAAATTTGTAATGGATTCTGAGATATATGAGTATTGTTTGAACGTAATATAAGGAACATTATAATATATTAAAATTGCTATAATAAGGTAAGTGATTATCTGACAAGGCAAACTCCTTTCATCGAATAAATAATATTAATTGAAAATTCATATTTCCAGTACGTTTCAATGCATTATTTTTTAATATCCTGTTGAAGGTATTGTACGATAAAAAGTATGTATGTACGTATATGTGATAATTAATATTACTATATCTTCTAAAGTGAGTAAAATAGTACGTACATGCGTTTTACTGTAACGCTAGTCACCTATTGTTCTTTTTGTGCCTAATAGTAGCGGTCCGTTCCAGCTTCGCCCGTGGTACATGTATATTGTTTAAGAATTATTATTAATGCTAAATAATTATTGTAGTTGGAAAGTAGTTCCTGAGAATAGCGCGTCAAAACAAACAAACTCTTCAACGTTACTTTATTCGTATAGAACTACAAATCATTGAATAAAACTTATATATTTTTGGCGACCCGTCCAGCTTTTAAAAGGTGCTATTATGCTATTTAAAACAAAATCAAAATTAGTTTGCGTATTTTAAAATACCTAAGCTTACATAGGGACAAACAGCGGTAAGCGATTTAGTTATGATTTATGAACTATAGAGATGGATATAGCTTTGGTACTCTAACCCGTACAAACTTGCTAATATGTACATATTATTCATACATTTGGGTATCAGTATGATTAGTATGTATTGGTTAAAAATCAAGATTTCATAATACATTCTGTATAGCACGTAGGTAGCAAAATTATGATACATACTGCGGTTTGACCTAAAGTTCAAGTATATTAGAATGGGTCAAACATAAGGTTTAAAAAACGATAATTTAATTACGGTAATAATCATGAACACACCATAGATAATATCGCTTTAAAAATCATCTATATCACATAAAGCAATGAAGAAACTATATCGATATATAAATATAAATTTTAATAAAATCAAGGCAATGAAGACGATTAATCTTATTTAGAAACAGCGAAAAGTATTATATAATAAAAGTAGATACATAAGTCAAGGCCTCACTGTGACATTTTCACGAATTTTCAAATGTAATTCAATGTAAATTATTCAAAAAAGTGGATTCATGTGTTCTATGCTAATAAATTTTCATTATTTTTATATTATTCTATTCTATGATTTATCATTGATGTAATGGGAGCTGTTTTGCGTAGTTTTGCAATAATTCTGCGCTAACAGACTATTTCTACGTGTCATACCTATTGTTTCTTTTGTTTTTATTGTTTTTATCAAATTGAAATGAAAATTGCTTGGGAAATGTGTTAAAAAATATAAGTAGCGGTTTAATATAATAATTATAACTAGATGATGCAAGTACTTCAATCAATATGATATGTATACGAAAGTGGTATATAAATCCACAAAATTTCGATATAACCGTATAAACAGTTTATAATACATTTTTTATTTATTAAGGTTTTCAAATCAAAATTAAGAAGCAGTAATCAAATATCTTAATCATTCAAGATATATGGGTAGTCTCTGACATAGTTTTGCTATACATATAATGTTATCTCTGTCAGAGAAGGGTTAATTAGACTGTATTTAATTGCAGGTTATTGTGTTGCCTACATTTCATTTATAGAGACGATGATGGTGAATGGTAATTACACCTAACGGTCAAGTGCCATGTAGAAATAATAAATCATTATAATACGATTTGACAACACTATTTACGCTCTGTTTCATTTCGAATATTAGATTGTAATACTTAAGCCGTTAGAGTGTATTTACGCTTAAAATAATGTAATTGCCATAATTCGAAATGATTTTGATAAACAGCTACCTACGTTAATAAATATTCAATAAAAAGAAATTGCTCTCAATTTTACAGGGCTTTAACCGTGACATTATTTTCCTTGCGTGAACGAGTTGTTCGATTTTATTGTTATATTCATATGAATATTGGCAATTTAAATGTAACCGGAGATCGAAAAAACTTGAAACCGGCTAAATCTTATTATATTCTGATCGTCAAGGTCGATGGGCTTAAGTTTCTTTCAATATGCTACTTTACATTGTTTTTTATATTAGATCTTTATTAGCGATTAAATTAATTATTATTAATTATTATTGCTGTAACATTATGTGAATGTGAAAACTTGCCTCTTTACAAACTTTTTCCTCCATTCCCTTAAACTCCAAATATCATGGGAATGGAACAAACATAGATAGCGTTTATAAAAGCTCTAAACTATTAAAGGGGGTTTTTCCATTTTTTATCCAGAGAGCCATATGGAAACCGGCGATGTGGTCTACTAGTAAGAAAGTACGTTATTATTAACTTTTACTCCGTGTTTGGTATTATATATCTACATTATAATATGGTAATTGAATTCATTAAAAAAAACTAATAATTTATAATAAGGGAACTCATGCTTTCCGAATATAAACACGGAGACAAATATTTCTATTTGAAGAGTAAATTATATTTTATGCTGTGGCGCCTTGTATTCAAAGTAAACCTTTCATTTGTCCTTTAGGGTTATCCCAAAAAGAAGTAAAAAATACCGTATTAATAAAATACTCACAATGTATTTAATGTCCTTTAAATTCGAAATGTCGATACATAATGTGTTATTGATAAAAACGCCATCTATAGAGATTAGCCGGTATAACTTGAGTTATTCTGAATTGTTGCTGCCTGACTTCTGATGGAGTCTGCAGCTCTATTAAACTCGATCAGTATATTCATGTAGATGTCGTTAAGATGTTTACGCATTTAAAAATTAGAAATACATTTACGGATTATATCATGTGTTCTGTAAATATATTTATGTTATGTATTTTTAATAATATATGTTACAGTTTAAACGTATTTTCCATACTTAAAAGAATTTGTAACATGATGCCTATGTTATAACTAGTACTAAGTATAAGTCTAGAATTAACCGAGGTTTATTTTGGCCCATATTGGTTTTGTTATAGTGGGAAAAGCCCTAAGTCGCTGCCGCGGCATGGAACCTGACTAATTACATTTTAATTGAATATTAACACTGTACTTGGATGACAGCTGATGTTGTTTACATAGTAGACGCAGGCGTATGATAGCTTAGGACTAACTTTTAAGAAAATTAACTGTTTTAAAGAACATATATTTTAAATGAAAAAATAACGATTTAAAAGATAATGAGATATAGAAGGAAACATTGCACGGTATTTGTATAGTCATTCCTGTATCAATATTTCTAATTACTAAAAAAATAAATAAATTATACTCGTATTTGTGAGACTCAATGAATTCACACCTACCATTATTCTACTATTATATTTACTTATACTATTATATTATATACATATTCTATATCATTAATCTACGGAAAAAAATGAATTGAGAACGACTCGGTCAATTCGCCTAATTTTTTTTAAAACGGTTTTGTTAAGTCACAAAGAGAGAAAAACGTACCACGGGCAAAGCAGGAGCAACATATTAATAATGTAATATGCTGTTATTTTGTATTCGATCTACATTAAAATTATATACGTAAATGTGTGCTCCCTTTCAACTATAAAAAATCTTCCCATTGACTCGCAAATTCAATTCATTATCTACTACCTACAAGTGTTTCAGAGCTGATATAATATTTCAGTTTTGAGGATTTGTTGTGGTGGAAAATTGTCGAAACATCCCCCGCTGTTTTAGATTTGTCCCTTTCTAACCTAGCACAAACAAAGGACTGTAGTTTTAGTTAAAGCACGCATGATCCCAAATTAATGTGAACGAATCGAAATTCGACAAGAAACGCATGAGCTATCGATCTTAATGTCAAAAGCAGTTGGTAGAAAAATTTGTATTAAACTTCCAAGCAGAAAACGACGCTAAACAAAGTTGTTCTCGTATGTGTTAAACAAACTGAATATTTTACTGTTGTTGTCGAAGTTCGCCCATCTCACGAATTACCTAAGTATAAGTCAGCTCCTATTCCATGGTTATTTATATTATTTCGTGTGAATGGCGAACCAAGACAGAGTGGTGGTAACGGTGTTAAGGTTTAACGATTTACATGTTGGTGTTTTCTTTTAAACTACCAGATACAAACACTTGATAGTGTAAAATTGCAAGTCTAAGAATGAAAAAATGCTGTTGTGTGTTCTTTCTAAATGTTTTGAAAGTTTATAACAAATAAATCTAATATCTACACAGAACAGAACGTATGATTTTTATCAAGCGCACTAATTAATCCTGTTTAATGTATGAGATTATTTTTAATTTCCTTCTTTAAAATGAAATTTTATAACTATAATTTATAATTGCATTCTCACCGTATAGGTGTTATACCTTATAAATGTAGAGGGAAAACATCAAAGTACAAGGATAAAAGAACTTGTTTTATCTTTACGTAACGACGCCCTAAAATGTGAATATTTGTATCTAGTTTGCAAAACATGGATATCGTGTATTTATCATAACTGAGGTCGCGGCCATTACGAGAAATAAATAAGCTTGCGCCTGACAAAATATTTTTGCTCAAGATAAACATTTTTCCCGCGGAAATAATTCATAAAAATATACTTTTCTCTTTAAACAATAGCATCGTAAAACATTTTAAATGATCGTGTTTTTTTATTTAATTCGCCTTCGCTATTCTTAGAGTACCTACGTTCTTCTAAGAGCACTAGACTTTAGTTCAAAGATTTTCTTAAGATGTAGGAGGTCGGTGTGTGGGTTTAGACATCGTTCATGTAGTTTTATTCTGTCTCGTCGAGACGCTAGTTACGTGTTCTATCTCGATTATTGAAATAGCTATAATAACCCTTTGTTAAAGGATGGTCATGCGATGCTATGTTCATTGCAATTTTCTGAAAGAATGCATTCTTATGGAAGTGTTTCACAAATGTACCGATACTGTACTTTCACATTGTTGAGCGCAATTTAGCTCAGGGCATTGGCAAAAAAATTAAACCTCTTTTATCCTTCACAACACAAGTTTAAATTGTTTCGTTTAGATTTGGAGATTTAAATTATTTTATGGTAACTTGAATTTGATTTCATTAGTTTCTAATATACCTATCAGATGTATTCTAATATCCTATTTTTAAGACTCTATTCTTACTTAAAATATCAAATTTACTATTAAATTACATATTTTATATCTATTACATTTCTATGTCTATGTAATGTATTCACTCTTAGGCTGATAAAAATGTCCCTAAAGCATATTAAATAAAAGACAATAATAAAATGCTTAACGTGTATTGTTTGTGTATTATACAATTTAAAAGGATATATTTATATATACAGGTATTAATGTGAAAATAACACCTATATTTATATCAGTATATGTTTAAAATTGCATTCCGAGAGACGGATTACAGATTAATAATTATTATCGGAATTGATAGCTGAAAGTTTGTTGATCTTTTCGAGGAAAAGCTATTTGTTATTGATATATTTGTATACAAACCTTTTAAGTATGTATTTATTGGTTTGTTTTGATGCATTATAGATTTCACGCGTGGCTAATAAGTTTTGGTTTGTGAGAGGTGTAGATTGAAAATTGTTAATTCAGGGAAATAATCTATACCTAAAAATATAGCACCGAAGAGTTTCTTTCTAGGTAATAAACACGATTCATCTTAGGAACTACCGTTTCGATTTAATTAATTCTTTTTGTCCTCAATAGTAAATTTTTTGATTACGACTATGTAAATATAACATCATGGACGACGTGGGTAAAACCGTGGGTAACATCTAGTTAGTATCAACTTGAAGGTATCAATTTGAATCTTGAGTACAAACTATCGCAATAATAATATTTATGTAATTGAAGCCCATATCAATTTTAATCCAGTGTTATCATTTCGTACCATATTATAGTCTCAGTCGGTACCAAGTTTGTGTAATTGGCATCCCGCCGACAATATCACGATTGCCTATACAAAAATAAATATTTTTTTATTCCTTCTTTCATGTTTTCACCTTGGGAAACGAGGTTTCATTCAGGAATTCGTGTTCTTACATAATATTTATAAAAGAATATGTGAATTTTTGTGTGTGTTAAAGCAATAAATTTAACAAAATATAATTTTTTTAATTTGTAATAACACTTTTTTATTTAAAAACAACTTTTTTATTTTATCGAAGTGTATCTCAACAGATTTAAGGGAAGTTTCATCGAGTAGCGTACAGAATGTCCTGCTTTTATGAGGCTGAAAGATTTAAGTGTACAGTTTCTAATTCAATCCAACACTATAGCTGCTATTCTGGTACTCGTGTAGAAAATTTTAAGTTCAGCTTTGTTGGATATTTTTAAATTATGACTACAGTTGTTATTTTTACCTATGCTATACAATTATAATGATGTTTACAAAATCGTTACAAAACAACAAAGTACTATCGCTCTGTTGTTTCTTGTCGGTCGTAGACAGAAAAAACAAGATAATGATAACAAGAGATGTACTATAGTGACAATTCCTGGTCCAATCTCCAATATTGAGCAATCACGACTTTTGTTTCGACCACATTTTTCGTCTACGCTTTAGAAGTTGATACTCATCGTATATGCAGTGTTTGACATACTAATTCGTAAATATTGCTCGCGTGTTCTCGATAAATTATTTCCAGCTAAGTTTCTTGGCAATGTTTCAGTGTAAAATACCGCCGGAATCACTAAGTGTACGAAGTGTGATACGCGGCTTGAAGACCTGACTATCTTTTTGGGATGACTGATATATTGTTCAAGAGTTGTTTCATAAAAACAGCAGTTTGTATTTTATTTCTCAGACCGTTTGATAAAATTGTTATAGGTCATCTATAGTTACTTGTAATACTTCTATAGATTAACTGAACTAACTGTAAGTGGTGTAGACCACTAGTGTAGACTAATATTATAAAGCTTCTTATTTGGTATTTTTGGAGGGTGTAATATATATCTGCAGAAGTAATGTTCCGATCATTAAAACAAAAAAGTGGACTATTCAGGAATGAAATGGTTTATTAACACAAGGAGATTGATAGTGTTTAATGTTTCTTCCTATATTTTACATTATTTTTGAGGATCATCTTAAATGCCCCAACCCCGTTTCGGTGCTTGAAAATGCTGTAAACCTATTTAGCATAAATTGCTTGTAATAAGGTTATATATTTAGGTTTTAAGATATAAAACGAGAACTATTTATACAAAAATTCAGGTAATATTTAAGATATAGTTGAAAACATAATTTGTATTTTATATTTACTCTGACCTTGTTTACTTGAAGTTTAAATGATAAATATCAGTGTAGAATCTTCAGACGATAATTCGTAAAGAGCCCCTCGAGCACTTATCCTTGCGTGATAATCCTGCTAAGCTGTTTATGCTTAAACGGTACATTAATCTTTGAAACGTCAGAGCTTTCTTCTCTCTTACATTCCGCACGTAGAAACAAAATGTGCTATTGTTTAAAAAAATAACTCGTGGGTTGATTACATGGATATACGAGATAAGTAGAGAAGTTTTAGTTAAGTGTAGCGTGTGAGGATAACGAGGTCTACGAATCGGGTGGAACCGATTGCTGGTGACGTCATCGCGCTCCGGGCTTGGATGGAAAACGCATGCGTTGTGTTTCCCCCGCTCCAGGGCTGCGCGCCCGACACTACTCGGTTGGCGAGCACAAACTCCAGTCGCCCCTGTCCCCACAACTTTCGCCTACCCGCGCACGATCTAACCGAACTTTCGCCAGTGCGTGTGACTATGGACGCGGATTTATGGACCATTTTTGTGACTTGAACTAACACTGCCGATGTCCGTGGATGTAATTTTTCGGGTAAGACGCTCAATCCAAAAAAATAATGTAATTTATTTTATTTTTTGTAAGTAATTCATAATTTTGAACGTTTTATTTAAAAAAAAAATATACATATGAAAAAAAATCTAAAATTTAGCTTGAGATCTCTACTAAACTACAAATCCATAAAAAATTATAACAAAACAGATTCCCAGGTAAACTCTTACTTCCCGTCGCGATTAATGAGGTGGAACAATTAAAATGTACAATACAAATTGTGATAGAGTTGCTTTGAAGTGCATCGGGTGCGATGTTGCGTAACTAGCTGCGCTGAGATCAAAATCCCGACCCTCAATTGTCTAACCGTTAATCCATTTATACGCTTACGTGACAGAACATCATCTGCTTTATTTACGGTGGATACAAGCGTACATCGTTTTTCTAAAGCGTGTTCCCTTTTTTATCAACTTTTTTCCATATAGAAATCGGTAATAAATAAATTCATTGAGATTACTGGAATGAAATAATCATATTATTTCTTATTTCCCGCTATCTTTAATGCCATTTTAAATAGCTCGTCTGTTAATACAGATGGTTTTTATCTTTTCTTTCTTTCTTTCTTTTATTTCAAACCTAATGGTTTAATTAAAATTTTTAATTCAATCTAGTTTAACACCAATAAATGCCAGATATGAAATAATCTGCAGAATCGACTCGCCTTTAACTTTCATAATTACGAAGTTTATGGTTGTAGGATTAACTTTCTGTGTGATTAGTCGGTGCTAATCTTGAATGGAAGTTTTATGGAACTTTTCTCATTCTATGAAGAAATGCTTAGGTTCATCAGAGTTCTCGCTCAACCCGTTTAGTCTCTTTTTTATGGTTAATAACATTGTTTATCAGGTTTTATTTATTTCAGATTAAGATATTTTTATATTTACCTATCTATATACAGAGATGTTTTAATTCAAGATAAATTTAAATTTGAAAAAAAAATTCAATTAGAACCTCAAGGTAGCAAGAGACGGTTAAAAGTTTTATGTATTTGTGTAATTAGCGTCGTCGCTACTAAACGCATAAACTAATGTGAGGTCCGTTTTTCTCACTTGAAAGTCTTGTCTGTCTGAATGATTTTGAAATTCTTGAAAATCAGTGGAGTTCAGATATTGTTCTTACAAGATATATCATTCTTATGAGAATTAACTGCTAATTTTTACTGACTATGTATTGATAATTGATTACTCCATGTTTGTTGTTTTTTGTGTGATTGTTTGTGTACATTTTTATTGTACTTTTGATTACTCAAACTATTATTTAAATATCTCACTATTATCATGAATTTGGGTTTTCATTATAATCACTTTAATACTACGAGCTTTATTTTAAGCGTACTACAACTAACTATTAGTAAATACGAGTATACTCTCTTGTTTTGGTAATATTGTACTTCAGAAATGCCGTTAAATATTTGAGTGTAGTTTATACCTAAACTGAACTACTTCGTGTTATATGAATCCACGGTATAGGTTAGCGTTTTCTTCTTAACATTTCTAATATTATGCCATTTTATTTTGTGTAAAAAAAGCGTAAGTCTTCTTTGATAATATTTGAATTGAACAATATTGTTTAATATTATAAGACATTAAAATTATTGTCCAATTAATTTTACGTTTAAGAATATTTATTTCGTTTAGGAATATTATTTTGGAATGTTCATGTTATAAGCTGATATTCGTTTGAATTTATAATTACATTTCTTTCTGGAAAGTTGATAAAATAAATCTCTCTATGCTGAAAATTAATAAAATAAAGTCACAACTTTGATTACCTAAAACCTTTTCGATTTTTATTTCATTTTATTGTTTCCAAATTGACATCAAAGAATAAAAAATCTAATCACAAAGTCCCTATTTTGTTGTCAAGGGACCATCGAGGGATTTTCTTTGAAATCGTTTTAATCTTACATAAAAAAGATCTTTGAAACAAAATTCACTTGTATTATATTTTGAGTTTCGATTTATTTCGACATTTCATATGATATTGTATTCTTATCGGTAATCATTTTGTGATATTGTATTTTCTTGTGTTTTTAATGAGTAATTTAAAAAGTATGATAAATTTTTAAAGTATTGAAACGCGATTAATTAAATATGCATAGAAAAGATTATAGAACAAATAAGTTATTCGTATTTAACGTGCGTTTGGCCAATTGCGTATACATAATATTGAGTCAGTGTTAACAATATTCATCACAATTAAATATACTATGTTTATAAAACAGTCAACTGCGTCCGTCTAATAGCAGAGCGATCAAATAACAATATACTTAAATCTTTTCATTTTAGATCTTACTAACTTTCTGACCGACTACGCCCGCGTCCCGCCCGGTCAAAGGAAAATACAGACGCTATTTTATGCTTTGTCCGTTTGTGCATCTTAAAAATTCTTTGAGCTTAATAAAGGATTTTATTATTATTACGATTATAAACAGTCCCGAGGCTTCACCCGCATATTTTTCGTATACATAAAATTTCTGTGGTGGCTCAGTGGTGAGAACCTCGGACTTCAAAATCGATAAGTCGGGGTTCGAGACCGGGCGAGCGTGCAGGAAATAAATTGTATTTTCAATTTATCGGCGCATGTAGATAACATCACCACTGCTCACGGTGAACGAAAACATCGTGAGGAAACCGGCATGTACGAGAATCAAAAAGTTCGACGACATGTGACATCTGCCAACCCGCACTTGGCCAGCCTGGTGGATTATATGGCCTGAACCCACATAGGAGGCCTGTGTCCCATCATACATGGGCTCAGTGGGAACATATATGGGCTGATGATGATGATGATGATGACTAAATTTCTAAGGACATGTCCTTTTTTGGGATATAAACTAAGTATAATCCGAATCGATTCAGTAGTGTAGGTGTGAAGACAAGATAGACGCACATACATAATATAGGCGGATAGATACACACTTATAACGAGAATGGACACAGGGAGACCGATACGTTACACATCTTGATGGTTATTCAACGATTGTTATATTTTATATTCTACATCAAACTATTTAGAATTTGCTGTTTTATATAAAACTAGCTGCGCCCCGCGGTTTCACCCGCGTAAGTCCGTATCCCGTAGGAATATCGGGATAAAAAATAGATGTTGGCCGATTCTCAGACCTACCCAATATGCTTACCAAATTTCAGAGGAATCGGTCAAGCCGTTTCGGAGGAGTATGGCAACGAAAACTGTGACACGAGAATTTTATATATATAGATGTTTTTCTTGGCTTATTTTGGGCACCCACTTCGACTTTATTTTCTTACCCTTTGCAAGCTATATTTTTTTTGGTATAATAGTTTATGAAGTACCGAATATAACAATAATTTATTCATATCAACAAATAGAATCTTACACAAATATAAGAATAGTATATATCTATTATTCGAATTAATATTATATATTATTGAGAAGAAAGTTTACAAAAGAACATCTGCTTTATTGTTTCTTTTGATTGTTGTTTTTCATTTATATATGTATTATCAAAAACATTATTTGGAACGTTATAATACAGAAGCTCCTAAATGTATCAACGTCCAATAATAAAAAAAAACAAAGAAGAATCGAAAGGAATTGTGAGTGCCTGTAAACGGATGAGGTAATGTTTTTAGTAGAATAAATTATAATACTGTCTGGGCCCCAAGTTTGCTAACTTAATAAATAGGTCCATATGAAAAATTATTTTTTTAAACCACCTTTCTCAAAACAGTTCTCTATTCGACTTTGTTTTTAGTTTTTTTACTCTATAACTCTGTGGGTTTTAAACCGACTGGTGTAAATCCTTTTATGTTTGAGAATAGCAATCGTTGTCATTAGGTCGTATTTTAGAATCTCGAGTGGCACTTCCCCCCAGGTTCGTCGGTAGCGTTTTTCGTACAAAAGCATTATTATAAATGTTATTATTGTGTTTTGAAAGGCTTTCATGTCATATCATTCCATAAAATGGTATAATAATACTTTTAATAGTTATGATTCCATTAAGTATCATATTTTGGAGCCGGCTGCGTTCTAGTGCAGCAATAAACCACATTTATGGCTGAAACTGTTTGGCTTCGTAACAAATCTGTTATTAAAGTATTTATTGACAGAATATGCGATATGAATTAAGTGAATTATTCAGATTCGCTGTATGACCTACCTATCTACCCTCATGTTATTTTTAATCCGTTTAATCGTATTGTAAAAATAATCTTCAATCACAAAATAATATGCCAAGTGTCGTATCGCAATGTCTATTTTATTGGAATAATATGTGACACAAGTCTAGTTCTCTTATTAAATTGCAGATGGTCAATTATTTTGATTAGACATCTATATTTATATTAATAATTCTGTATCTTGGCGCCTTTGCTATAAGATAATATCACTGTGTAGATACTTCTTTTCCTCTAATAAAGTGATTGGTATAACACATTCATAAGTATTATTATGGGTTCGTTTGATTTCAGTTGTCAAGTTACGATTTATACAAGCAAAATTAATTATTAATTTGGTTCTCGTACCTAAAGATATTTTTTAATCATTTTCAATCAGGCATTAACTCAATTTAAGCTTATTTAAAAAGTTTATCATTCCATATTAAATTTTTAATGTAAATGTGTTTTGTTAGAATTGACTATATTCTTAAGTATACATATATAAAGTGTACTTTCAGACCTTTCCTAGGATTAAACACTAATAAAAGGGAGCGATCCAAAATAAAACCAATCTCCAAAAATAGAAAAGAAAAACAAATGGAATTATTTCATTAAATCCAGCTCATTTAAAATGAGCATTAATCCGCTTTTTTTGTTCAGATTTATATGGAAATCGGCTTACGAGCCAGACATCACTTGAAAATGCAATTTAACGATCTCTTTGTGAAGTATTGGTGTACGGATTATATGGAGCTTTATGCAATTATGTTTTCGGTGCGATAATTAATATTAGCAACATAATTTATCCCAAAACTCCCGGTTTATTTCCATGTTAATACGCTATGTTTATGAAATAATTCATAAACGCAAAGAGGTTCTAGAAAAGTGCGTCAGAATGGAGCAAGTCTCCCGCTATGTAGTAGCAATTATGTCATTTAGTACCTTGTTAATTTTATAATGTCTTTTTGTGACGCTCAATTCAGAATTGACTTTTATAACTTGCGAATACAAGAGCCACTTGTGACATTTATTGTGATTTTTAATTAATCCCAATAAAAGTTGACAAAATTGGCGCCGTATTGCCGTAACATAACTTATATTGTACTAAATTGATGCTATAATGAATTACGCCGTAGTACTTTGAATTTCAGCTGAATTGGTTATAAATAAAATCAATTTTCAAGTATCTTGAACTAGTTTATGAAATGTGATTCTTTTATTTTTTATTTTAACCCTCTATTCGATTTCAATGTATTTTGGTTAACTCATTTTTTAACCAAATGCCAGTCACTCCGTTCAAGTAAAAAATATATATATCTAAGTATCTATGCCAAAGACATCGAAGCAAATTTGTAGATTTGGTACCTAAATACTTATTTTAATAAAGACTACGATACGACTACATATGATATAGAGTTTGAAATGTGCTAGTTAAACAAACCAGACACTTAATTTTCTGTTATCTATGATAAAGCGTGGGGAAGGGCATGTGGGCGAAAACAAGTTGGGATAGACGAATTAAATGTCAAACTGATCCCAAATGGACACATCCTCTGTGTACTGCAAAACGTTATTAAAACTAATGATAAGATAACGTCAGATAAAAAAGACATCTTCGTGATTAATGACCAAAGCTTTCGTCTTGTGACCATAATTCTGACGATATATTTTTTCTCCTTTCAAACAAGCAAGTAAAAAATATATGAAGGCACTAACGAAGGAAAATGTGACGAAACATAATTATTGTTATTTTCTACGTCATATCTCTCTTGAAAGCTTTTATTCCATTACTCTAATTAGGTATGATTTAGTTCGAAACACTGGATGATAATTCAGAAAATGGAAATTAAGGCTGCCGTTAAAAACGTATTTTACTTCTAGGTTCATTATGATCAGTTGCTCTTTATTTGTAATTTCTTACTAATAGAGTTTATTTATGATTAAGTACTTAGAAAAAATCAATACGAGAGTTACTAAATAGGTAAAATAAAAGTTCTCTCATCACATTGTATTATGTTATTTATATCATCATCATCATCAGCCCATACATGTTCCCACTCCTGGGACACAGGCCTCCTATGAGAGTTCAGGCCATAATCCACCACGCTGGCCAAGTGCGGGTTGGCAGATGTCACATGTCGGACATGCCGATTTCCTCACGATGTTTTCCTTCATCGTTTTACGCAGTGGTGATGGTATCCACACGTGCAGATAAATTGAAAAAACAATTTATTTCCTGCACGCTCGCCCGGTCTCGAACCCCGACAGTTCGATTTTCAGGTCCGAAGTGCTCACCCCTGAGCCACCACTGCTTATTGTGTAAATAATATATTAAATATGTAATTAACATATTTATTTTTAAATTAAATTAGTTATCAACAGAGGAACGTTTTGGTGCAAACTCTCACTTAATTAGGGTAAATTTACGTTCACCGTAAATAAGCCTGCAACAAAGTTAAGGTGTATTAGACTGCAAATTAAGGTCGTCGGGAACGCATTTAAAAACACCTTTTTGCGGATTAATTCAAGGAAACAATTACGGGAGTTCGAGGGATTTGCTAAAACTTGCATTGTGTCAAGAAAAAAAACAATTATTTAGGAGTTATATTATTACGTTATTTTACTACTAAATATTAATTTAGATTTATCAATAATTGTTGATAGGTATTGCCGTATTTTAATAATGGTATATATTCACGTGACACAGTTTTTGTTTTATATACGTAACAATACGTATAAGTAACAAGGTTACCTGCTTATTTGATAACTAGCGGTCGAACTATAGCCTTCCTCAATATATGGGCTATCTAACACTGAAATAATTTTTCAAATAGGACCAACATTTCTTGACATTAGCGCGTTCAAACAAACAACTCTTGGATTTTAGTATTGATAAATTAATAATATTAGTATTGTTCTGTTACTACAGAATGGTCATATTTAATGCTATTAATATTTTGTATTATTTGTGACCTTTTTATTTCTAACTGATACATAAGGGAGACAAGTAATTATCACAAAATGAAATTTGAACAGCATTAAAAACGTGGTTGAATAATAAATAATACACTTAAAATTTTCATGTGTTTCCAAAAAAAATGTTAAATTTAACTAATTGTCGGAAAATGAATATTTTCGCAAGAGCTATTGATAAATACTTCGTCTGAAATAGAGGTCAAACGGGGTGAGGGTTGGTTTGGTATAAAGATAAGTAGAGGCAAAACGCTATTTCGATCTCTATCGTAACCCCGGGTAACCTATTAATATTACTCCATATACTTTCCTCAATTTGTAACGTTTATCTTTGCCCTCAAATAAATATTACATTTTAACATTTTTCTTATTATATCATTTAAGATGTTCTTACTTATGAACACATTTTTCGTCGCTTTTAGTTGTTTGTTTTGCAATGACATTTAAATTAACAAATTAAAAATACAGTCTATATCTACGTCTATGTATGTCTGTTATCTATTAAAGTGAGGGACAATACAACTAGTATTATCCGAACATAATGGAAATAACTAAAATATCTGACGATATTAAAGTCGTATGAATAGTATGACCACTCACTAATACATATATATCGGTATATGAGGCGATTTTCACGTGAATGAACTGGATCGATAATGCTGTTATGGGCTGAAAGGATTTCAAAGTAAATAATGCTTTGTTATTTCTAAGAACGACTTTATAAAGCCGATATTGTCACGATTAAAAATTGTTCGTATTTCGTACTACTTAACTTGCATACAAAATCCACTTATAATTAATTCACTGTGACATATTGATATCATTAGATTATTAACATATTTTCAGATTTCCCCACAAGCTAGGCCAAAGTAAAGTTTTCATTCATTTTCAAGGATTACGATATATATGTACCTAGTTATTATTGTGTATGACACTTAATTCACATACATACATTCATACCTTTACTTAAATTTTAAAATTTTTTAAATTTACATCCTGTGTTTGCTTTAAATTTGATTTTTTTAGTGTAAACAAACGTTGGCAAACCAATACAATACAATTAAAATTATTAACAACTAGATGCCTTCCCGATTCCACTCGGATATCAACATTACTGTTTTATTCCAAGAGCATGTAATCGGGATAAAAAGTCTCCTAACACCCAAGTCAGCTCATAGCCCTGTCTGTATACCAAATTTCATTAAAATTTGTTCAGCAGTTTCAGCGACATTGACGGACAAACATCCAAACAAACAATTTAATATTTATAATATTAGTATGGTTTCACAGATCCACAACAATTCAAAAACTTGATTGGTTGTAAGCATGCCTACAATAAACACTTGTAAAAGGAATATCATCTTGGATTATAGCCCTCCTTACGTCGGAAGATTTATGGTTCCGTACAAAAATTTCATATAAAGTCGTGGAGAATATTATATTATGAACATGTCTGCTGCGTAATCGAATTTTACTTTTAATCTCACTTCTTTTATGTATAGCTGCATTGTGTGTAAATTGTAGTCAGTTTTGAAGATGAAAGCTTTTGATATATTAAAAAGGTATTCTTCAACCGTTCTTTCTGTATTTTCTATTTTGATTATTTATATGTGGATTGTGTCGATTTCGTTTCAATGGATTATTTTTATTTTTGTCATTTTGCACTTTTTAACCGACGTTTCGTATTAAGACGCAGTTTCACAATACTAACCGTACAATTCTTTTGTTTTTCTTCTAAGTGAATTACATCATATTTTTCCAAAAAGTAGATAAGTTAAAGGTATTTATAATATCCTACTAAACTAATATTATAAATGCGAAAGTTTGTAAGGATGTGTGTGTTTGTTGCTCTTTCTCGCAAAAACTATTGAACCAATTGCAATGAAATTTGGTACGTAGACAGCTGGACGACTGGAATAATATGGGCAACAGTTTATCCCAATATTCCTTCGGGATACGAACTTACGAGGGTGAAACCACGGGCCGCAGCTAGTATTTTCATATTTAAACTGGGGATATCGCAACTTAGTTAAAACCGCTATTTTTTTGGCGTTACTAGATTCATTCAGTTTTGATACTAATCACACTATTAACACAAATGACTATCACCCAAAAGTTTTGAAGACGTTTGGTGAATTATTATGAATTTGCGATTCATCTTTTTTTGTACCTGTTTCTCAAGTTAATACATTTTCGTTAATAGTAAATAGTCGAATTTAATATTATACATAATCTGTATACGATAAAACTTTTGACATCGGTATCAGTAAGGAATTTATTTGGAATGATCTAGAAATGGATACGGAGAGATTTAGTAAAGTCGCGTCTGATTGAACGGGTTTCAGATCATCCAACTTAGTGTACTGAAAATTTAATAGAAAGTCAGATTGGTAACTTCTAAATTTATATATGGTTTATTAGCCTTTTAGTCGTCGTAATAAATTATAAACTCTTCTGCTTACAACAGATAGATATATATATATTATGTCACTGCTGTTATCAAATTCAATAATTCTATTATTTTTAGTATATGCAGTTCTTGTACTTCATAAACTGATAGTAACTTGATATTAGCATCATTATGCTTTCTCATCATTAAAAATCTCTGTCCAAAAAAACTGTAATATTTTCATTAGTGATGTAAGTAGAGCTAATATTTAATCTGATTCCACCGTTAATGTACAAGGCTTGAGAACTTTTTGGGTAGGGGCATTTAAATTTTTCTCAGTTGTATTATTTGTACAACTGACATAAGTAAGGCAGTCATGTCCTTGTTTTTAATAAGTATACAAAACATATTTCTAGTAAACATACGATTCGGATGTGTTTCTGATGCTCTATTAGTCAGGCAATCAGGTGCATTGTATGATGTTTAAACAAAACTTTCTAAAATAGTAATATCTTTTGATTAAAGTTTTATATTCCCGACGACAGAGAGAATAATTCACTAATTAGAAACATTTAAAACTATATTTCTTCTCATAGATGGTCCGAAGTTTATATGAACATCGGAGAGTTAATTATAGCGATAAATGGTGCACTTATACAAAATATATGTGAATAATTATATAAAATACAATTTAAATTGTGATAATGGATTACAATAATTTAAAACAATAATCAACAAATAGCAGGTAATGGGACATATTAACATTAATGTTATACCGATAGTTGAGTATTTAATTATATTGCTGTAAATTTATTTGCAAAATTTCGCTGAGTGCGTAGATTCAATGAACAATTATAATATGACGGCATTTTTGCTGTGACGTGCAGTTTGCAAATAAATCTGTCACCATCCAAAATCAAACCATCCAAAATGACATTTCAAACATATAATAAATGCTTTAGTTAGAAAATTAACTTATTACAGAATTGTACATTGAGAGCTCTTTGTAATATCTAACTTATAATGAGAAACGCACGCAACATTGGAAATTGTATATTTTATATATTATGTAGAATTCTACCTACAACAGATGGCTTTTCGTCTCTATAAGAAATTCTCTTTAGGAATATTTTAAGAAATTCTAACGATTTATTAATATTGTTTTCCAAAGAATTTTAAGGTGAATACTCGATAATACAAAAGGAATCATCTTCCTCAACAATGAATCTTTAATACATTATTCATTAGCTTTCCGCCCGCGGCTTCGCCCGCGTAGTCAAAAGAAAAAATAGAGAATCTGAGGTTAATCACGCTTAGTTGTTGTGGTTGTGGGTCTCAAAGTATCTCTGTACCACATTTCATCCAGTTCAGTGGCTTAGGTGTGAAAAAGAGACAGACAACCAGAGTTAGAAAGTAACTCTGCTTGTCTTGCTTGTCTTTTGTAATATTTTTAGGGATCAAATAATGAAGAAACTTCTAAGAAATGAATGTTATATGTACTGAAATATACTTTATTCTTGATGATATTTTAATATAATGTGCTTTCTAACACATAATATGGATAACCATTTGTTCTAAAAGAAATGGACGTAATATTATGTTTAAATGTCTTCTCGATTGACACATGTCATTACCAAACATTATATCATATTACATATAATTTCACTCATCTCCAAATATTCCCCCATAAATGCTCCATAACCCACAGTCAATTTAAAACAAAACATAAAATAAAAATTTTGCACAGGACGTAATGTATTGTTGACATTGACGGGACCGCAATTTCCCTACTCCGGTATTCAAGTGTCGGCCATTACACAACCCCCAGTTTTCTCTATACAAAAACCTGTCAAGTACGTACAAACGGGGTAGCTTGTCTCGTAGCCCGAGGGTTCTCCTTCAGATAACGGGTACGATAGCGAGGTCATGTGGAAATAGTAATAGATATCATCAAGTCAAATCTATTGATAAGATTTGTATAAGGAACTAGCGCTCATATTTTAGTTTTCATGTTCAGTTTATTTCATTTTCTTTATACGTCAAGATGCCTGGTTTCAATTCTTTTATCGGTCCCTTGGTATTTGGCACTGCCACTAAAGAATAAGAAGAAGAAAGGGAAGTCCTTATTCTTCTCTTTGTTAATGGCTTCACCCATTTGAATTTCAAATTTATTGTTTATCAAACTCAAACTCAAAGATTTATTTATTTTTTGGTTGGGAAAGCAGTTTCTACCGGCAAGAAACTGTGTAGTTGCTCTTTTCCAAATATGTAAATTTTAAATTATATATAGGTAATTTGTATACATATTAATGATTCCAAAGAATTATCCTCTGGTTCTTATGCGGCAACATTCCCTGGGTATTTAACTTCCAAATAAATATTCATTAACGCTATAGTAGTCTCTCTGAAGAAATACATTTTTGATAAAGGTTTAAATTTAGCATTACCAAATTCTTGAATACCACTGAGATTCCATTGTAAAAGCGTACACCTTGCCCCATGAATAATTTTTTAATTTTAGAAAGCCGAAATACCTGTTGCATTTCAATTTTATTTTTATTTATCTGTAAAGAAAATGGGTCCTTAATGTTTTTTCATTCTTGTTCCATTATTGATAAAGAAATGGTTTTATAATTACCTAAATATGTAAAATTTCCATTCATACAAAAACTGATGTCCGTACAAATACACAATATTTTCTATAAAACATTATTTTCGACGTTATAAGAACTCACCAAAAACAGATAAAGACATAAAATTGCAGACAAACGAATATTTCACTGCAGCTCGAATTTCCACCATATGGCGTCCATATAAATATATCTGGGAATTTGTACGCTTCCAAACGAAACCTGCTGTGTAAGCTGGACCCTTCTCAAGGGCGACTGATAATGGACGACACTTGATATTTTATGTACGTATATATAATAGACTGTCCGTGATGTTTTCATTTAATGGCTATTTGACATATTTGTTCAGTTTTTATATAAGGGTCAAGTAAGGGTAATAAATCTCTCGGCGATATTTATTTTCATAAAATGGGGATGTTATTTGCGAAGAACGTCTACTATTTTCAAACACTTAATTATTGTCATGGAATGACTTTTAGAAACAGAAGTTCCAGAGTAGTTTGTATTCAGCGGGATGGAGATAAAATACACACTTTGTGTCTTCAGAGTTGGTGAGATTGGGAATAATTACGTCATAAATTTCTTCCTTCATTCAAAAACAATTATTGCGCCAAAATTTTATTACGTGTTTACTATGAGAAAATTTCTTAACGGCTCTTCGTTCTCTCCTACTGTGGAACGTTCAATGTTTTTATGAGCCATTTTAGGATTTAAACTTACAAAATACATGTTGTAGAGTTACGAGTTACAAAACTAAATGCGAAGAAGAACAGCTAGTCACAGACATAATTTTTTTGTACTAATTACACTGATCAAGACTAATCAATTGATGATTTCTTATACAATTATTGTATCTTATCAATAAAGATATCACGTTAGTGTTAAAGTCCGAAATACAGCTAAAATAAACTAAAAAATGAACTTTGAAAGTTTGAATGAAATCTGCATATTAAAAGTTAGTCAAAATTAAGACTACACGAGATGAATTTATATATATAAACATACGGGTGACGCATGTTAAATAAACTTAATCAAACAAAACATAAAAAACAAGGTAAAGATATTTACATTTTGACGTCTAATTTACAAGCACCATGCGGATTCATATTTTCTATAGTTTTCCCTCTTTTGCACTTATATAATCACAACACTAATTTAAATGCGTAAAGAAGAAAGATATATATGGATTATATCCATATATATCTTTCTTCTTTACGCTTTGCTTTGAATCGTATTTTTCTAAGAGACAACCTTTGTTTTAATTATCTGGGACGTGTAAACGTTTTGTGCCGTATGCCAAAACATCATCATCATCATCATCATCAGCCCATATATATTCCCACAGCTGGGACATAGGCCTCCTATGAGGGTTTAGGCCATAATCCACCACGCTGGCCAAGTGCGGGTTGGCAGATGTCGTCAAACTTTTGATTCTTGGACATGCCGGTTTCCGCACGATGTTTTCCTTCACCATTTTAAGCAGTGGTGATGTTATCCACATTTGCAGATAAATTGAAAAATCAATTTATTTCCTGCACGCTCGCCCGGTCTCGAACCTCGACTTATTGATTTTGAAGTCCGAGGTTCTCACCACTGAGCCACCACTGCTTTTGCCAAAACAATAGTTTAAAATAAAGTCATCTAATGAAATAGCCTTTGAAGTAAAGCGAAATCAAAAAGCCGGGCGTTAGACTTCAATTTTAGGTTTGCATAATATGTGGTCTCGCACAAAGCAAATAGCACGGAATATCGATGAAACTGAAGGCGTGTGATTCAAATGGCCATATTACATAAGACTAGGTTCAGTGCGCTTTTGTTCAGTTTTGAATGGTTGTTTCATATTTTGGGGGAAAAGTTATTTCAAGGCTTCACAAACGATTAATATTTCTGTTATGCTTGATAGAATATATTACTACCTTAACTGCAAAATACGCTTTAGTATGTTGTTATTCATTTTGTAATGGGCGTGCATTGTTAAAAATGTTTTTCTGTATTTATTTTTTACTTCAGTATATACCTATAGATGAGATAGTAAAATTGAACCATTATGGATGTATCTTTTTATATTATTTTAATAAGTTTTAGCCACGGCTAAGTTCGTGTGGTTAAAGAAGTGGTTATATTTAGTATGGCGCCACCTGTTTATATGTATTATTTGTGAATTTCGGAGTGATGTATGCATATGCACATCATAATGAATTTTCCCATGGGAATGAGATGCTTAACTACGGCAATAAGTGGCCTATGTAACTCTCACCTCGTTTACTATGCGCTCTCAAGATCCAAAACCTACGCCGTAAAATTTCTCCAATGTGAAGTAAATCAAGGAGAAACAACAGAATAACAGAATCGTATTTATAATACTGCGCCCCGCGGTTTCGACCGCGTAAGTCCGTATCCCGTTGGAATATCAGGATAAAAAGTGGCCTATATTATGTTATACCAGTTGTCCAGCTGTGTACGTAGCAAATTTCATAACAATCGGTTCAGTAGTTTTTGCGTGAAAGAGCAACAAACACACACACATCCTTACAAACTTTCGCATTTATAATATTAGTAGGAAGGAAGTAGGATTATTAGCACAGGTAACATAATACTATTCAACTATTCATTATTGGTAAGGATTGAATAGTCGCTATTAGATTTAAAACGCTTAACTATATAAAAGTTATATGTTCTTTTGCTTTGAAAAACATTAAACAAATTATAACTGAATATTACGAGACCTTATAAGATAATTAAAGTGAATGTCATAGTCAAATAAATCAACTTAACATTTGCATGCAATTCTTCATCATTTTGTGAAAAGAAATACGTTCTAAATCGTCTCTGCTAAAGTACTACATTATGTAGTGACCGTGAAGACATTGATGAATTCACTTGGCGATTGTTTCAACAAATCGGCTGCAGGGACGGAGGATTTATTTCATTAAATCGTAGCTCTTTACTAAAACGTTGAGAATGCAAAACTTTGTGTAAGCTGTAAATGGCTGGTTTATTTCGGAATTTGAATACTGATTTTTGTTTATTAAGCGACTTCACAAAAAGTAGGAGGTCATTAATTTAGCTGATTTTTTTGGCTTTGTTATCAACGAACTTTCAGGTGGTGAATAGATCTGAAATCTGGTGCACCCCCTGTGATGCCGTTTTTGGTGTAGTTTTGAAAAGTTAAAAGCGTTTTAGTTTTTTGTTAAAATAGTTATATAAATAGGTAGTAGCATGAAACACTAATAAGATCTGACTTCGTACGGGTAATTTAATTTCTTGGCTAGACGAGATTCAGAGATAGAACTTTATGTAAATACGTTGTTGTGTCGCATTTTGGTTGTGTAAGCTTTGAGTTGATTTTACTTAATTACTAAATACAGAATAAAATCGTGACTTTTTTATATAAGTATTTGTCACAATAATCATTATTTAGATTTAACCGTTAGTGCATGACCTACAATTTATTTTATCCTGCTTTTTTCGAGATTTTTCTTCCCTTAACTGCACTACTAGATTGAAATCTTTCGAAATAGTTTACGCAGTTATATAAGAACAGTTTTCGAAATCTCATATTCTTTTATATTTTGTCCCATTGTATATTTTTGTCACTATCGAGTGGCCCTTTTACTCTTAATAAAATATACATAACAGTCTCAAATTCTAAGGTGAAAAAAAAACAAATAAATTTACGAAAGGTATATTTGGATCTCATCGTCACTGTCAGCAGATTGGCAGCATGTAGATGTTATCCGAGGGGCTGTAGTATGATTGACACTTGACAGGCGCGAGCGCGGCGTGATAAAGTAGAAAGGATTTAGGTCGGTACGGGCGGATCAATTGACCAATGGAGTGGTTGATGCATGCTCTACCTTAATGATCTTACCAGAACAGAACGTGAATACATGAGAATAGTGCGTTTTTAAACTCTGTAAACCTTATTATACCACAAAACCCTTATAGCTTTTTCAAATTTGGATAAAATATGTGAAGAAATAAATATCCACACATACTAAGATACTAGATGCGTCGTTAATATGTAGCATAAAATTGTATATTTTAAGGTACGCCCAATGAAAAGGCATCAGTACAAGGATAGCAAGCACACTCATTTCTCGAATGCATTGTTTTTCGCCCGAGAACTTCAAGACTATGACGAACATCCTTACTTAGCTCGTTGCTTGGATTTCAATTCCTATTAAGCGAGTTTTTATAACTGCGACTCATTACTGCGGATGTATGTTGGTTTTCTTATAGAAAGTATAAAAGATCATTTCCAAGGCCGTTCAATAAAATGTCCTCGTTTTTTTACTTTCTTTACACTTCTTTTAACAAACTATCAATGTCCGTGACTATATACCATTGTAGTATAAATTTAAGAGCTCATTTGTCGTCTCATTAGTATGGACTGGAGTAAAAAGCATTTTGCTAATGAGAGGGAACAAAACCAGTCCGAGTTATTTTTTACAATTCATTAAAAATATTTATAGAAATAAGTATGTTGTTTCTATAAAGCTCTGATTCCGGGTAATTAAATTGTCTAATGCTTTAAATGTAATTAAAATAAGTTTAAACATAATATTGTTCTTGTTAAGATAAAATGATACGAAGACGGAAATGAGCCACAGGCAATTACTTTCTATGCGTAAATGCTTATGTTTTGTCTGAGATAAGATTCGAAAAGCTAATTAATACATGATGGTCAATTATATAATAAAATAGCATCTTATTAACCAAAATTCGTATTACCATTTAACGTATGATTTAATTGATTTATGCTCTTTGTTGGATTTATCTCTGCCTAGATTTTTATAACCAATGTTAATTTGAAATATTAACAAAAATGTATCTACCCGGGGCGGACAGCTAGTGAGAGATAAAAAATACGCCGCATAGTCAATTTCATTTGGACAGAATATCTGTTCGAAATGAATCATTACATTTTGATTTGAAGCTCCGTTATAAAATAGCAGAAATAGCTATATTTCCTGAATTATGTCATAATCCATAAGTCCGTTTTCCGAGAATAGAGTCTATTAAGGAAATCACTTAGTAATATCACCGTAAAGGAATATGTTTTATAGTATATAATTAGAACATCCAACAGCCCTCTCCACTCAAAGTGAAACCGCATTAAGGCATAATACTTTCGTGAGTGATATGAATATTTAGATGATGTTGATGACTTTTTGCATTGTATATTATTTTCAACCGACTTTAAAAAGAGGACGTAATCAATTCCAATGCATTTTTTTGCTTTTGTTATATCGTAGCTTTTGTATGGGTGATAGAATTGTTTTTATTTGAAAACTGGTGCCTCCGATGTAGTTCTTTTTAAACTTGGTCTAGTTCTGACAATTTGAAAGCGTTTTAGTTTATTTTTAACAATAATTTACGTTCCAAAGCAATGTACCAAGTTTTATACTTCTATTCTGACATCTTAGTTATCTTACTTCGTAGTCTTGAATAAAAAATAGGCTAAGAATTCAGAATCTCCAGCGTTTATAGTCCTTCACCGTCCGTCCTAGCCGCCCTTATATAGGATTGATATTTTATCCATGTTCATATTTTCATAACCTAACAGTATTTCCAAAATGTACTACAGTGTATGTTATGTGAGAACATTTTCGTGTAACTGAGATGTAAAGCACTTGTACTTTGTCCTCTCAAAACCCCATTTATATAGTGTTTTCAATATTCTTTTTTCGGTATGTAGTACAAAAGCTATTGTCAGTATTACATGTACTATTATATTATATTACATGTATTATTATATTATACCGAGTTAGGATTTTAATATGCTTTAACTGGGGAATGTGTTAATTTAATAATGAGCTCATAATGGCACGGTTTCCATTAAAGATAATGCCTACGGACGATTCATTAATAATTTTGTTAATTATTAATTCTGTTCAGTTCTAATACACTAGATAGTATATACCTATACATATGTATTATAATAATTAGTAAAATATTAATTGGATGCAAAAGACACTTCATTAATTAATAATTGCGGAAAATCCTACAACATTTAGAAGATGAAGTAGATATTAAGTGGTGTGTATAAAGCTCTAATGATATCTGTCTTCTTATGTTTTGACGTCATCAGTTTACAAATGCTACCAGCATGTTTGTATAATGGCGAGAATACGGAATCAGAAATTTTTGGTTTGATTAGAAGGAAGATTAGGCAAGGATAGTTTTATTTTAAAACTACAGAAAAAAGAGTAACCGGCTCCTTATGGATATTTGGAAAAAGTCAATTTTCGGCATAATACGAAATGTCGAGCGTTTGTTATCTGATGACTGTCCTTAACGGCGAAATTAAACAAGTCTCCTAAGACATATATCATAACCATCTCATATTTCGTCATAGCATAACATATTGTCAGATTATAAAATTACTTATTTTTAAAAATGCGTAAGAGAAAGAAGGAGACTCGTCAAGTGTACGGCAAGCCATAATGTCTTCTGCAGCTTTATTCGCCGCAGCTTTTAAATACTCAAGAGAAGTGTTCGCTAAAGTCATAAAACAACAAGGTTCTGTTGCCGTAGAAAGATAAAAGTTCTTAACGTTCAAACAACCCCAGCGAAGTCTGTAATTAACGTGAAATCATAATTAGGACCTGCGTAGTTGACATAGTCGACTTCCCTCTACGAATGGGGATTACGTTCTTTTTATTGCTCAGTTGAATACTCCCACTGGCTTATGAACATGTTATGAATATATTATATTATGTATGGATTGGATTTCTGCTTTCATTAAAGAGTAAACGTTTTCTTTCATTGTAATGTTATAATTGGATTCCGTTGGATATGTAACATTAATTGAATTGAATTATATGAATTTTCAACTATATAACATGTGAAACATTCAGCAGTTTCGTATATTTGTATGATACGTTCAGTTTGCTAGGTTGGAAAGCGTTTTGAAATGTTTTAATGAAATTTTTCGTTTCTGGAACATTTATTCATAAATCTAGAATGCAAAGCTGTGGCGAAAGTAATGATGAACTTGCAATAATAGTTTAGTTTTGAATTGAAGTCTTGAGAAATATTAATCAAAAAACTTCTCATTTTAATCATTCTTAATAGTCACTATTCTTAATTTTGCTTTGTAATTTCAAATTAAAAAAAAAACAGATGAGTGTTTCTTTTTGCAAAATCATTTATAAAACTTCACAAAGGGAACGGAAATGTAACAGATATCTTAGGATAATTGACTACGGCACCAGAAAAGCAATCAGAAAGATTTTTCTTCGGGAATTTACTCCAGTCACGATTCCCGTGAGCTGTCCAGCTAGTTGTCACGGCCTTTCAAACTGATATCTTATGATCTTACAATAGTTAGACGCGGCAACGTCTGTTGGGAAATACAAACTTTATCGTTTGTAACCTTTCTGATTAATTAATATTGAATGTCTGTACTTACATCTATATTATTAATTCGTATTCAAATTAAAATGTAAAATTTGCGTTGTGTAGTAAATAATTTAAATGATTACATTGAGTTAAATTGAATATTATTAATTACTATGAACTTTATTATTTTATAATTACATTATATCTATAGCAGGTTGAATTGCATTTCAACAGTTCAATGGAATTTTATATTATACAGAAAACCGATAATATTTCTCCTAATTATATTTTTCTCATATAAAAAGAGCTGAGAAAGTATAAATATGGCTGCATTTAAATTTCTCGCTTTTCAATAGAACATGTTATAACGAATGCAATTAAAGGCTTCAAAGGATTCATTGTGACATTAATCATCTGTTCCAATTTCAACTCTATTGAGATGAATTATGAAGCCAGTTTTCTGGGAAATAAGATTATTATAAAACCGTTGTAGTTTAAATCTCTGTATCAATTTATTAGCTGTGTTAAAATCACGTTTCATTAAATTGTATTATTATGTTTTCTTAGGTTTTAAGTTTTCTGCATAATTTATAGAGATTTATAATGAATAATTGATTTGAACTGAGTTAAATGTTAAGGATATGTAAAAATAATGTAAAGGATGATAAAGGATATGTAAAAATATATGTAAACTACAGTGCTACCAACTTATCTCTGAAATGAAGGGTGTCGTCACCGTCGCTTCAAGGTTTTAATAATAAATTAAATTTTTAATAATATTACGGGCATCAATTTTAATACTTTTTGAAATATTGAACAAATTCAATTTAGAAACATACCACGTGAACGCCCAGATCGTTTGCAAAATAGAAGTAAGACAACAAAAAACGTCGGACAATAAAAAATCTATTTTTTTACTATTAAATGTTTGAATTTGGTAATAATCAAGAGACATCGTTATAAAGATATGGATAACGTAGTCTTTATTTATATTATTTATAAAACAAGATTTTGGTACCTCGATACCTTAAAATTCGTAATCGTATATCAGAATCGTATATCAGAATCTCTCCCATAAAGTTGATTACAATTATAATAGAGTGTATTTTCTTTTGTATGAATACAAACAGAGAAATGGTTTTTATAAAATATTTGTTTAAGCGATGTGTTCCGCCTGAGCAAACATTGCTATTTACGCAAAGGACAGATACCAGATTAAATAAAACGAGTCTAAGCAAAGTCTGCGAAATTAAATACCTGTCGCTTGAATCAGCAAATGGTATAAGGGCGATTTAACTGTTTATAGAGCCATCGTTAAGGATAATTCTGAAAGACAATATTGTTTATAAGGAACATTCGTTTATACTTGTAAATGTGTAAGGCAAGAAAACTTATAATTTCAAGAGCAAAAAGACATCTCCATATAATATTTATTACTATTTATTGTACATTTATACTAGAGAAGAACGAAATGGACAACAATAAAGTTCGCTATTATACAAATGGATTTCAGAAGTCATTGACACCCTCGAGTTTTGAAGCGAATGATAGGAGTTTCAAAGTTTTTATTGCCATCAGATAAGAAAAATTCTTTGAGAGGGATGTGTTATTTTATAGAATTATGTCAAGTTCCTCGAAAGATGAGTAAACTTTCCGGGACCTCTGAAGGAAATATTCGTCAAAATATTTACCGTGGCGGGATAAGAGCTGTTTCTGGACGTTCAAAGTTTGGATGGCGTAGAATTGGTTATGATTAATTTTAATATTAAGGTTTGGGACTTTCATTTTTATTTTGCTATAAGAAAGTTTTGATATCCATAGAACGTAAGAAAATTTTTGACATTTCTTTAATCATTTGTCGTTGTCGTGTATCGTTTTATCCGCATAGATGTCATACGGTGAGATTTTCGAGTTAAAAAGTATCCAATTTCCTTCCTCGGGTAATCTTTGTACCAAATATCATTGAAACCGGTTTAGTTATTTAGACGTGAAGAAGAGACAGACACATAGATAGATTTACTTCCTCATTTTAAATGTTAAGTAGGGATAAACAGGGATTTATTTGAATTCATTTATGCACGAAATGAAAGGCATGGTTCAGACATAAGGCACTTAATATAAGCAAAGGCTACCAATAAGTGCCCGATAACTTCGGTTATTAAATTATACCTACTCGAATGGGGAATCATTTGGTGTTAGGGTCAAGTTCTCATTTAACGTGTGAAGAACAGATAACTACTTAATATATGGTGATTGTACTTAAAGATACTCTTTAATTGGAGCTATTAATTTATGGTAGCAGTTTATTAATGTATTTATGGTACAATATTTAAAATAAAGACAACGCAGTACCTAGAAAGGTTTAATATATGTATGGTTCCGAGATTATAATAATCGTGTTGATGCTGGTATGCATCGTTTTCAGAGACTCGATGAGCTCAATTTTATAATAACATAATGACTTACTTTACATTATGTTCTATGCATACTGTTACAATAATATTTATTTATTAATATAAGGACTAGTGCTATTGTTATATTTAAAAATGCTTTCTTGAAAAATGTGACAATTGGATATAAAGTTTAAATGTATTTGTGTATGTACAAATACATTTAAACTATGTAACTATAAATCGTGTTTTTTATTATATTAATGGTTAAAATCATAAATTGTAAAAGCATATACAGTAAAGATAGATGTTCCTGTATCTAAATATTAAAAGCTTTTTGAAGCAAATATAATTCATGAATAATTACCTATTAAAACTTGTTTCAAATTATAATTATGTACTTATTTGCTCATATTATATTTTAGAGCACGCAATTATTTATTGGGACATAATTTATAAAGTATTTACTTTTCATTTAACCGCTTATAATTATTATATTATACTGCAATCAATTAAATTTATAATAAACTTCTAATCTTATTCAAAATATTATTAACAACTACTTTTTAAATAATAAACATTATAATATTTTGCAAAAAACCACTAAAATTCCGCCGCAATCTTATGTCCTTTCTCGGGTCTTAAACTATCTCTGTACCAAATTTCAAATCAGTTCAGTGTGAAGATTAGACATACAGACAGAATTATTTTCGCATTAACCGTATGAAAATATTTGCAGGGATTTACATTAAATTTACATGAATAGGTAAAGCTCCTGTACCTAAATGTTAGAACTTTGTTGAAGCGAATATAATTCATTTATAATTGTTGACGGATTGTTAAGACTTGATTTAGGTATGAAATGATCTAGTTATTTTGGTATCCCAAGGGTTAACCCTCCAAATGGGACGGACGGAGAAATGGAAGATACGGCCTGCAGGCACAAGTGATTTATTTTGATGGATTTTGCTGGAAAACTAATATATTATTCACTTGCCTGATGCTTAAGCCGGATGAAGACGTATTAATTTGAATAATAAAGTATTACGTTTGATATACGAACAAGAACCAGAATAATTGTTAACATATCGTTCTAATATTGGTTACGTTTGGAGCGTATGTATAGCAGAAATTATAATACATATTAAATTACTACTATCAAATTAATTATTCTATAATAGAACGTAGCTACACAGTAAGCATGTTTAATATTTATTTTTTTACCGGCTTTCTGTTCACGACATCGCCCGCGTGGTCAAAGAAAAGAAAAAGGAGACAGTCCGAAGGTTTTCCCGCAAAGTTCCTGTTCTCGTGGGATTTCCAAGAGAAGCTTATACCATGTCTTTTCTCGGGTCTTAATCTACGTCTGTACCAAATTATATCCAATTTCATATATAGTTTGAGTTTGAAAAAAAAATCTTATGGTTTATAATAATAATAATAATATAATAATAATATATTTTTATTTTCAGATGTTCATCCATATTTGTGTTAGTATACATTAATCTTAGAAACTATGTTAG
>NC_052114.1:6336503-6348700 GCF_012273895.1 Zerene cesonia
TATGAAAAATTATTATGTATATCTCCAAGTGTAGGTATATCACTTGGCAAGAGCCATGTTTCCTGGAGGGCAATAATAATAATAACAAATACCATGTTTTGTATGCAATTTCAGTCCCTTGCACACTTATACTAGTCAAGCAGACAGAAAACATTAAAATCGAATGAAGTAGTTATATTAAATTTATATTGTTTACCGTGAACTAATTGAAATTAATTGTTTTCGCCTCACATGCTCTGCAAAACTTAGTTCCAATTAAACATTTTTTAAATTAAATAAATATTTAACAGTTCATTTCACAATATTTTAAAGTTCGTCAAATGATGCTAAACACAACACACTTCAAATATAAAAAAAACACGTATGCGATACAGTAAGTGAGTTTTATATGCAATTTCAAAAGGTATTCTGAATGCGAAATGAAGAAAAAATACAATAGATTGTTCCCAAAGCCACCTCGTACATTGTGGAAAATAGAAGATATATTTTGGATGTGAATGGCATCAGACGAAATTGGGTGAATCCCTCCGTTTTCAAGAGAATTTAGTTTTTTTCTTGTCTTTACAAAAGAATTCGTTGAATCTGCTTTTTTGATTTCCTTCCGATTGATAATCGGAGCGTCTCCTGTATTGTATTAATGTTGATTGAATTTGTTTCTAACCTCAAATTGTTTATGTTAACTGCATGGCGTGTTTTCGAAATAAAAAATACAATGTACGCTGAAATAAAAAAGACAACAGCTTTTACTTAGCAGTTTTAATAAGCAAAAGATTTTATAGCGAGATAAAAAAGAACTGTCACTTTCTTTTCTTGAACAAAACGACGAAGGGTTTTTGAATGTTCGATAGCTGATATCTTTTAATGAGGTGCGCTTACTCATCGTTTAGGTAGTCCTTTGTAATTAAAAATGATTTTATAGGTTAAGTCTAAAAGAGGTCGTACCCATGGCGTGATTAATAAAGCTTGAATTCACAGTTTTTTGGAATATTTTTGTCAATTGTATATTTCATGGTTGACGGAATGAATACGGATTAGCGCCCCTGAATATTTCAGAGTAAAGTTGGTATATTTTTAACAAAAGCTCTTTATTGGTCTGACTTTTATTTACGCTGAAAAAATTGATTATATTACTATGCATCTATGCGTATTTTATTTTTAACTGGGTGGCACGAATTGAACTCAAAATATAAGTTCTATATTAGATTAGTTTCTAAAAGTAAATAATTTATGGTAAAATAGCCAAATGCTTTTGCTATCTCGTGTAGTCAGATTTATTTGAAATTGATCCTGATATTTTGTAAATGAAATTGAGTAAACAGATAGTCGTGTCGAATAGTGTATGACGACTCTGAAGCGTTTTTAATAGTCTAGTCAAATATAAAAATGTTTGAGTTATACATATTTCCCCGTAAACATTTAAAGGCCTTATTTATTTGTTATTTGACATGACATGACATATTAATTTTATAAGCTACAAGCTCTCCGCCTGCGACTTTGCCGCAAAGTCAAAGTAATAGATATACATTTCAGGTCTTTCACCGTAGTTCCTGATCCCATGCGATTTCCGGGATAAAAATCATACCATGTCCTTACTCTTGTTTCAAATTCCATGCCAAATTTCATCCAAGTCGGTTCAGTTGCTCATATAATACTAGCTGACCCGGCCAACATCATTCTTCGTCAATGTCACGTTCATTCATTCTTGTTTATGCTTCGGCACGAATTGGGCCAGCTCGCACCGGGGAAGTACCACATCCCCACAGAAAACGGCGTAAAATAATAGCTTGCTATTGTATTTCGTCGGTGAGTGGGGGAGCTGGAGGCCTATTTCCTTCTCCTAGCCCTTCCCAGTACATTTCTTTTTCCAGTCTTTCCATCAATCCTTTCCTTATCCCGGGCCTTAAAGTGGGTAGCGCATTCTCAGAGATCTGAGCCTCTGTGAATGTTCACAACACAACACACTATCGTGTTTTTTTCTGATGAGACGATACCCATATAATACTTAAAAAATTATGTTTTCTTTGTCACCTTTCAGTAATAAGATACTAAATATAAAACCGTTATATACCTACTATAGTTTAGTCAAAATAATAAATCCAATGTACACTTATAAAATCATGACTTTGACATTACAAAGATAAGTGAACCTTTACAAAGTTTAGCATTTATCTCCACGCAGGTCAGGGAATACGACAACATAAATCACGCGGACCTAGCCTAAGTTTCGTGATACAAGATTTCAGTAAAGCGTTGGATTTAATCGGATGAGATGAATATACAAAGTAAAGCCGCAATATTATTTCAGTTTCATTACGGTTGGCCAGCGGCGCAAGGACGTATAGCGAAGGGCTACAGATACGGAAAATTTTGTTAGAGACTAGTGACGTAGACAATACCACACGTTGCTTCTGTTTTCTAAGTATCGCTTAAACATATTTCATTACAGTCGTACTATTTATAGTGTAAATAGTATGACCGTTCCATGCCAGAATTAGACTAAAACAAACTGGGACCACCAGCTTTCAAATAAAAAAAAAGAATCGACAAAATCGGTTCATTCAGTCAGCAGTTTTGCGGTAACAAATAAAACAAAAATACTGTCGAGTTGAGAACCAACTTCTTTTATGAAATTGGTTGAAAAGAAAGACGCTATCGCTCAGCCATGGATCAATAAATCTGATAATAATTATGCGTTGTATTGGATTCTTATGGTATGCATGAAATTTCAAATTCTAAAAGCACTGTCATTCTAATTACTTCGTGTTCCTTTTCACCTTCAAATAAAACAGGACTCCATTCAGGGGGTTTTCGTGCTTCAAACAGGAGCAAAAATGTTGAATGCGACTTTACAATGTGCTTTTGTCAGATTTACGAACTTCATGTGCTAGTGAAGCTTAAAATATTTTGAGTGAATGTATGACAGAAATTAGAATATTTGGAAATTAGAGGAAGGGATATTCAATAAATATATTTTTAAAATGTAGAAAAACAATGAACGATTCTCTGTTGATATATTGTAATTAACCAAGAAGGGATAGAGATTTCCTCAACAAGTTTATTTTCCTCATACAAAAAGCTGCAGAAAAGTTTATTATACTTTTAACATCTATTCGGGAATCTTGGCACCTCAAATAAAGTGAGAAATACAAGACTAAAATATAGGCAGGCACTTTGTGCAAATGATGATTTCAAAACTTAGTTGACGTTTTGTGCGAGAGAATTACTTATGCGTTTAATAGTATTTCATTAACTGGCTTTCAAAAAAGGAGGTGCATGTATTTTTTGCGTGTTTGTCAAGCAATTGTGAACCACTGAGAAGATATAAAAAAGAATAGTATATCAATTCTATCTAGTAACATAAACTGTCCGAAATAAGTTTTTAGCATCCACTCAATTAATTTAAAACCAATCTCGGTTTGTTTGCCATTCATCAATTATTTCAATTTTAGATGAGCGGTTTTTACAAAACGAGTTACTCTTACGAAATCAAAACACAATGTTATTCAATTTCGTAGACTAACATCGGCAATCGGCCATCTAAATATGGGTATGAGATTGGAAAGGATATTTAATAATATTATCTACATTTTTTGTTAAAAGGAATGCTTGAGCAAGATGTCTTTGATTTAATCTAACTCTCTAAATAGCAAAGACTAAAAAACTAGGCCTACATTAATATAATATATTAACTATGAGTAGGTGCATTCTGAACGAATTCGGAATTAATTATACATTTTTAATTTAAGAGAATATCAAAGAGCCTAAATCTAGTGTGTGGTAATGGTATTTAACTAGATTCACATTATTTTGAAATTAAAATGTATTTGAACTCAAACAACTTAAATCGTAGAACATGTTGGCTTTGAGATTTCTATTTTTCTGCACGAAAATTTAAAATTGAATGTCCAATAAAATATAAATATTTGTATAGAGTCATGTTGTGACTTTGTTTGCACGATTTAAATCTGTGCAGTGATTTTAAAATAGTTCTGGTGTTGATAAGCAATTAAAATTTATTGTAGTTCCATTCCTGCTCATATAGCGATATTTAATATATGAAATATTTATATTGGTACGGTAAATTATGTAGGCGTATTTAAATATAGAACGACCCTTGGGATATCTTATATAAGTTTCATTATTTTAGGACGCTTAAAATGAATGACAAAAAGAATGGTTCTCATAATACACTTGGAGATTGCACTGGATTCGCTCGTGCTGATCCGGGATAAAAAGATGTAGTTATGTCACTTAGGATAAATATCCTCATCACTAAGGATAAGTTTCCAATACAAAAATTTAACAATATATGTTTCTTTATAGTAAACAAAAGAGATGGTAGGTATATGTTCACGTTTTATTTTAAAAAGAAGTAACTATAACATGTCACTATTTTCCACACTTGTCCTCCTTCACATATTCACAATGCACACATCTCATATTGGTAAGATATTTTGCCACCGGTACTAACAAATACGATCGACTCGTTTATTCAAAATACATGCGGGCTAACATATTGTTTTCCAATACCAGCAGGCGTTCCCATCACTTCATATAAATAGTTCCACCGTCATAACGTATACAGGTCGTATTATTTTTCAATGTCTCTAAGAACAATTTGGCTGGTTGAATAAATGTCTGGCGCCTACCAAGGCTGTGTGCAAACTTCGATCTCACACACACATGCGTGTGAAGGACATTACAGTAATAAATCCCTCACACGTTGAAACCTATGGGAGCTTGTGACGCGTGCGAAGTGGCGATCCTATCTTTATTTGTGTTTAATTTGTTAACCGTGAATTACCTTGGAATAGTATCAGTATTTTGTAAAGGGAGACGCCTAAATTAATAGAAATGGTCCAATTCTGTACAACAAAAATATTAATTTGTAGGAAGAGAAAAATTTCAAGATGAAACCGGCATTAGAAATAATATATATTAATATTGCAATTCATATGATATTAAAGGCAAAAGTTCGTTACAACCGGAGAAAGAACAATGAATTATATTGAGCCCCTGGGTACAGAAAGTAAAAACTACGACATTGTCGAAAAGCCACGTTTATTTTTCGAAGGACGCTGTGTTTTTGTAGGATAAAACGAAAACCGCTATTTGATTGCCTGTTTTTTGGCCACTAAAGCAGTAGGTCCTATTATAAGTTTTGATAGTTATATATCTGTATATAAATCTGAATTCTTAAATAAATACTTTGAAATCTGGAACTGTTTTCAGATCTCAAAGTATTTCTTTGTATAAGTAGGTATTATATATGTACACTGCATTAACAATTTTAAAATCTATTATTGTGGTATGAAGGAAGTTCTAAACGATTATTTGCATCATATTGTCAAAATAATTTAAATTCCATATGTTCTGTTATAATGACCTACCATTTTATTATTTCCATATTAAATTCCCCACCTATAACTATGAGGACTTCACGGGTCATAAAGCTGATTGGCCTGATTACGGTTTTGTGGCTTTTATGTAGTCATATATTTTCACTTCTGTGGCACATATTTATTGGGCTCAGTTAAGCCTAATAATGTTTAAACAATGATTTGTTTAGAATAATGTACGATTTTAAATAGTGACAACTATTTAATATACTTCTCACTGAAGCGAGTTAATGAAGTAGAAAATGATACGTAATTTAATAGATGTTTTAATGGATATATTATAAGAACATAAATTAAAGTATTTTCTTGTGTTTGATTTTACGCGAGTATTATACATTTAGAAAATAAAAACGGGGGTCACGGGGAGACACGGGGAAACGTCGGGTTAATAGTATAATGAATAAATCGCGTTTGAAATCCGTTAAAAAGTTTTTAATTTTTACATAAATTAAATGTCAAGAAATGTTTGGAATAACTGCTTTTACTTAGGAATATTACAAGAATAATCATAAGATTATCTATAGACATCGCTACGCAAAAATATTTCATCTAACCCCCTTTGTTGACCGTCAATCACGTTCAGACTGCGGTCCGGATAAAAATGAAAATTGGCAGGAAAATAGTGTACAACATATAAAAGAAGCTAATAATAGTAGCTTCTTAAAGTTTCCATACCTTATAGGGTTGTTGATCAATTTGGATAACACTCTGTAAATAAAAACATGACCTTACAATATCATCCTTCAATTTAAAAATAACATGCAATTGTTACATTGACACACAACGGAATATTTAAATATTTATTATGCGCCGTAAAAAAGTTATTACGCAAATATTTTATGTTTGCTCCTTTCAGCATACGTTTTAGAGCCAGTATTATCCCGTTGTCGCATTTATCGTCGCTTAACTTTGTTACATTCGAGAAGCGATTCGCATAAATCAGGTTTGGAATTGAATAAAATCAATTGGTACTGAAAGAGAGGCTGATACGCAAGGACTTATTACGGAGAACCTAAAGGATTCAATGCCAACAACCGTTATCGGGAACTTGTTAAGACACGTACAGTAACTACCTCTGTGATCCCCTTTGGATTTATTAGCACATCATACTGCGATTGTGGGATAAAGTCAGTAAGGGGATTACCTATTGCTTATATTAAATCGAATATGTTTATGATATGATCTTGAATGTGTTAAAATAATATCTTTTCAAAAAAAGTTTAATGGTAAGAGATAGGTTCTCGTTTCATTAATATTATTTCCATAATCAATCCTATATACTCAAGTTCGAGAGGTGTTGACTGAAAGACTTTATAGGTCGAGAATATACTTGATACTAACGGCTAAGGCCAATGGAATGCGCGCTTTTCTCATTATAGACACTAAGTCACGTCTCTGGTTAAGTATACCGCTTACATTTACAGAATACGGAGAAGGACTAAATAAACCGACGCCCGTGTTTTGTTACAAGCGTACAGCGCACGTCTCATAGTCCAGATATTTCTTACGAAGTGGATCGAAGTAATCGCCATATATTTCCAATAAATTTTTACCAACCAAATCAAAACGATTCAGCAATGTAATTTTATAGCGTTGTAAATTCCTCGATCGTTTCATCAGATGGTATTTGCATTTCATCTAAACCTTATTTGGACCGTTAGCTTTATTTGAGCATCATACGCACATTTTCATGGGACGTAAAGCTCTATGTAAAATTCATCGCAGTCTAAACATGATTTATGTTGCATTTGCGGTGAAGCATTAATTTTATATATTGATAACGAATGAGTTTTGTGTTGTACTATGTTTTATGAAATCATATTTCTCGTAATATGTTAGGATCCAGAATTTATATTTTAAAATGAATTGGAAGTAACCTGGAAAATATAATAAATGAGCGCGTAATAGACTTATATTTTGTAGCGTTCTAGAAATACCGTGTTATCTCAAAGGTATCTCGAACGACCACTTAATTTCCCATGTTAATTAATATAGCCCTAGAGACAACTCGTAAATGATGTTCAATTTACTAGGCAAGACTAGCATCTGAGAGAATTAAAGATTTCATTCTAATATGATCTTCGTTCCAATCGTTTTAAAATTCCTTTGTCTTTAGAAAATGAATATGTAAATAATATAGAAGATCAATGAAGACAAATACCCAACACCATAGGTTCGTTTCTTATTTAAATATGTTGATAAATTTAAATCAATTGATGACTGTAGTGGTAGAAAGGGTTGATTATAGTGGCCTTTGTTGCTATAAATAACAACGTATCTCGTAAGTGTAACAAAGAAAAGCTACATTTAATATTTCATTTGTTGGGAGCATTTAACAGGAAGTTAAATTAATTGTTCTTAGTTTCACTTATCATTATGGTTTAAGATCTATGACAGACAAGCTTTTAAAGCAATTGCGTCCGTCTGTGCCTTCACTAAGAAGTTAAATAAATAAATAAACTCAATCTTTTTTTACTTTAAGATACGCATAGGAATCACAAATACTCTTATTTCATTAATACACTTGTTTCAGTATCTTAATATTTAACGTTTAAATAACATTTAAGTTCTAATGATGAAATATATTCCAGCTAATTCTTATTTTGAAAATAATTTCTATGCAATTAAATAAATTGCATAGAAATTATTCACCTCTTATTAATAAATACTTATATAACCATGAAAAAAAAAACACAAAGCGTTATATTATTTATTCAGACGTTCCGAAAACTTTACGGCAACCGTGGTCAAACTGAATCTGCCGTCGTAAAATGACATAAAACAAAACGCAACATATCTAGAGATTTCTAAATTGTTTCTGTGTTTTCAGTGGTTGTGAACAAAAAGCGTAAACCTATGATAGATTGGTCCCATAGTTAAAGTGATGTTTGGAATTATAGTATTGCATTTGTTGCGCATTTTTTAAACAAACCTAATCCATGCATTTAATGTATCCCTGCTATAAAAATAGATTTCTTTTTATGAACCTGTGCCGTAACATAGTAATAATCCCCCAACTTTAAAAGGGAATCATATCGATTACTGCTTGGATTATAACTGTTATAGTGTAAGAAACTCATTTTCGGGTAATACATTTTCATGCATAGTATAAACACTAGCTCAGAACATATAAACAACGAGTTTAGAAGACATAGACTTTCTTAAGTTAATATCATGGTTATACTGAGTTTATATTCCAACCAATTCCTATTATATTATGATACACGCGAAAATAACTCTGTCTTTCTTTTTTTAACGCCTAACCTTCGGATTTGGATTAAATTTGGTACCGTTTTTATGCCGGAAATGCCAATGGGAACGAGAACTGTGAGGTAAAATCCTCCGACTGTCTATGTTTTCCTTTGACTACGTGAAGCCCTGGGTAGAAAGCTAGTAATTATAACTACAAAACTGACGTCATGCGTGCTTTGTTGAATGGTTAATTACCGCCAAAATATTACAACCTTCATAGTTTATATTTTATAAACTAGTATCATCATTGATTGTTTAGTATTAGGCTGATAGATCAGTTGACCATAAGAAGAAATATTTATTAGGAGGAAGAATTCACAAAGAATCCTCGTGCACGTTAGTTTCTTGCTCATGTCTGACTGCAAACTTTGTACATACGTTTCGTGTAAAAGTAAAGGATCAGATGTTTCATAACAAGTGCCTGACCCGTTTTTGTTACGATTTCTACAGACCGCTGCAAGGGAACACCTGTATTTCTTGCTTTTGACGCTTTGATGCCTCGTAGCGATGGGCGTGGTATTTTTATACCTGAGGCATGACAATTCAGATATGAGATATACGAATTTGCTTTATTTCAGTTAACTTCTTCAACCCGCGTTAATGTGTTTTTCCTTTTAATCCCAATATTCCTATGGAAACATTGAAATAAGAATCCTTATTTATTCTTTATTACATCAGCTATGTGCTTGTAAAAGTCCCGTCATAATGGGTCCAGCAGTTCCAGACAAAATTTGTAAATATTATTAAATCCTTAAGTATTTATCATTTAAATATAACAATAAGTATTCCTTATTGGTATTATTAAAAATTACCAAATAGCAGAACATGTAGAATTAACGAGTAATAGTATAGATATTAGTCATACTATATGAGACTATAGGTATTAGTAATAGTATAAATAAAAAAAAAAATCATGTCATTTCATTTCATATCAATATATTAACTGTGCATTCATTCCGGGTAGGTCTATCGAAAATATCGATATAAATAAAATAAATCATCCTTACCCTGATATTCTTAGTCCTTTACCCCATAAAATCTTAAAGGAAGGAAATATTTAGTCTATTCATAACCACATTTTCCTCGCTGTTACGGAAAATGAATGTTCGGGATTTTTTACCAATTGTAAATTTTATCAATGTATGCAGAGCATTGTTTGAAAATATTGAATTGAATTAAATGAGGTTGTAATATAGATAGAAGGTTGTTATTATTGTTCCAATCTAGAAATGTTTATTTAAGTAATCTGGAAGACCCGATTGTTATAATTTATTCCCATAGCAACAACTTAAAGAAGAGAAGGTTCTCAATTAGATTGTTTTATTTTGGGTTGTCTAACTTCGACTTCGACTGTGTGAACTGATTTTGATGACTTTTTTATTTGAAATCTGGCGCCTACCGTAGTCCTATTAAGTTTGATATTGTTCTGAAAATTAATTAAGTTATTCATATTCAAACAAAGCTACTCAGCTACTCGACGCGGTAATGCTACGAGTGTTTTAGGTTCACTCCATTATGACAGAGATGATGCAAACCTTTCGTATTTGATAAATATATAAACACAGTCTTGTGTTCATGACGAAACAGCGCTTTCAATATTTTTATTAGTATTTTAAGAATAGAATAATTCAATTGATAATTCGTAATTATATATTCGTATATATGGATACAAATGAATACTATATATATTAATTACCGTCTATATTCTTTACCCTGCGGCAAAATAATGAAGCTAAACGAAAAACTAAAATGTTATTTAACAATATTGAGTTTGATTAATAAAAATAAGTCATTGGCTTCACATGCATAATAATGAAATGAAAGAACAATGAAATCACGCTGAAATCGATACTTTGAACAGTTTTCGAAAAAGCTGAGGTTAAGAGTACTTTTATGACGGCACTACTTGAAATTATCGAATTATCGTCAAAGAAGGAACATTCTCTTGTAAAACACAAAGGAATACGCCTAGTTTAGCAATTGAGTTTTGAAAGTGGTAGTTGAGCAGTGCTTCAGTTTGAATTGGGTCAAACTCGCACCAGACAAGTTAACTAACCTTAAGGAATATTGCGTTAAGATGTAGTAGATTTACAGTATGTTATCCTATTCACGCTGAGATTCCGTAGCTGAGGGTTCGAATCCCTAAAACTTGCCCTGTCGAGCCTGCAATCCCATCGTTATTTGTGTGAGGGCAACGTTGAGGGACAGAGTTGCTTACTCATTACATGATGTAGGATCTATTAACATGCATTTCTATCGTACGTAAACGAAATAAATTTCAATATTAAGATATTTTATAATAGATATATTAGAAATTTTCTTTTTAGAAGTTCGAAATTTGTCATTAGTCATGATTCTTGCATCGAATACGATATTTTTTATGTCATAGTGGACAGCCGAGCGAGTGGTTTGCCTGAAGGTAAGATCGTACGATCATTACCGCCCATGAACATATGCAGAGGTAGGGTCGCTGTAAATGCGTTGCTTGCTTTAAGAGATAGAGGTAACCATAGGATTGAGGATGAAAAATAAAGAAATAGACTCGGAAGGGTGGTGAATAGGAAACGGTGGGAAATATTATTATCTCTATATAATAAAAATAATGTTCATTGACAAACTTGTAGCAATACGCGAATAAATTGGTTAATGGTATGTTAATAATTAAATATTGCTTTTAGAATATTTCATTTAATAATATTACCTGCCTACTAGATCTATGTTAATCAAGCTAATTTGTAGACGCTTCGCTAAATAACCGTGTGTGAGATTAATTATATCCGTAATGCTACATATTCTCGTAAGATATTCATATTTTCTCACAGCTTTTGTTTCTTGTGAATGGAGGAATCAATTAGCTTGAATATGGCATAATTGGTGATTAAACGAACTTACCTGTAAGTGAAGTTCTATCATAATTATGCTTGGCTTCGTCCGAGAGATTAGCATATAGCATAGCACTTGTAGTACCGCGCAGCGATCGCCATTCCTTGCACTGTGTTGAGATCTTATTTTTTTTTTTTTTTGTGAGGGTAGTCGACGTTTACCATATTACTCATTGCATTCGAACCTTCATTTAGTTGAGAGTAAAAATAATATGAGTAATATTTCACAGGGGCTGGGAAATTCTATTCATGTTTTCTACTGGTTAGAGCAGGGTGGGTTGCGAATCTCTCGGACGAAGCCAAGCATAATTATGATAGAACTTCACTTACAGGTAAGTTCGTTTAATCACCAATTATACTTGGCTTCGTCCTTCGAGATTAGCATATAGCATAGCACTTGTAGACTTTGAGAGATTATTGTGAAATATTACTCCCAAACTCTGCTTTAAAATTAAATAAAAAATAACAAATAATACATACGTAATTATTTATTATACCATATAGGAAAATAAAATCATAAGTCAATTAAATGACAACATTATTGATTTTTACTCAAGGCCTTATTAAAAAATTTTTTTTTTTTTTTAATCAAGTTACTTATAACTAAGTTGCATTATTTAGGATTGTCCGCGCAAATAACTCATCATTGCCCGTTATCAAAGGC
>NC_052114.1:6349700-6367377 GCF_012273895.1 Zerene cesonia
GCAAGGAATGGCGATCGCTGCGCGGTACTACAAGTGCTATGCTATATGCTAATCTCGAAGGACGAAGCCAAGTATAATGAGGCAGCTCTGCTAGACCGGGAGGTGGTGATATATATATATACCTGATACAAATGACCAAATATTCTGTCTTACTATTTCTGGCTTGTGTTGCTCAACAACGGAATTTTATCTTATTGTATCCATGGACGGTCTGATAATGAAGTCTAAGGTAGCTATTGGAACTTTTAGATTACATGACTTCATGATGTCGTCGTGTTAGTTTCGTAAATATTGTATATTATAGGATAATAATAATATGTTTGTATGTGTAATCAATAATCACAATATCACACTAAAGTTATAAATGTGAAAGGTTTTAATTTTTAGTGTTTATAGCATTGAATTGCTTTAAAAATAAGAAATTTAGAATGAATAGAAAAAAATTGTTTCCGTCTCATGTGATCATTTTTTTTTTCAAAATTTCTCAATGTGAATGTTTGTTTGTTTGGATGTTTGTCCGTCAATCACTCTGATACTACTGAACGGATTTTGATGAAATTTGGTATACAAATAGTGTATGAGCAGACTTGGGTGATAGGATATTTTTTAATCCGATTAAATAATTCCTTGGGAAAAATAGGAATCTTGAAAAAATAGGAATATCCGGGCAGAGCCGGGACGAGCGTCTAGTTATATATATAGCTATTAAAAGAACAAATACTATTTTTACAATATCTTATACTATAAAACCTACGTAACTTACTACTTTTTTATAACATTTAGAAAATGTTTATCCGGTTGAATCCTTTACTTAGTTTTAAAAAAATTAATGTGAAAATTACTGTAGGTAAGAATAATCCATCACTATCACGATGAAATTATATTTTTAGAGCACTTTGCGATACAAAATATATAATAAAGTCTAAAGTATAATAGTTATGTTTGTAAAAATAATAACAGCATACTTCCAAAATAAGCAAGCGTTGATATCTCTATACATTAGATTTTTACTATCTAATATTTATTCAAACAAATTCTTTGATCACCAAAAAAGTTATGATTCATATAAATTTAATAAAAATTTCAAACCAAGCGTTATTCCAGCCTTTCCAACACTGACTGCAAAATTCAATTTTTCCATATTAAAGCTGTGATCGGATTCATGTCATAAATTACTATTACTTTTATACGGAGCACGAGGTTTGAATACCTGTCATCGGCTATGTATGGTTGGCCTATCAATAAATTTATTCTAATGTCCATAAGTTGCCCCGTACGTTATTTATAAAAGAGTATTCAATTTCAATTGCTGCGGGTTTATGAGCGGATGAAACTCAATTTTTGTGGAAAAAACCGAGCTATGTTACCCGAGGCGTGGTATGTGTTCATTGATATAATTTTTGCATAAATAACCTTTTACTTATTGAAGGCATGAAGCATACGTTTAGCTTTCTTAATAAAAGTGTGGCACTAACTTACATGACTTCGTAGTTTCACTTTTCAATGCCATAAAATCAACTCTCTTTAAATTATTTCCATCGTTGTTCTGCCTCTGCAAATAAAAATGATGCTTGAAGTATATATAGTTCTTAAAATCTCATAGTTAGCATACTTCATTACAGAAAATTATGAGTCTTTTTATATAACATAATACTCTATATCAAATCATCTAGCTATAGATATAATTATGGGTATTACTTCCCTTGTTTAGGTACCAACATACTGTAACAATGATAAAGCCACCGCTATATCATTATTATTATAGTTTGCTGTAATTACTTTTAAACTGAGCCAAGTAACATATTTTATCACTCGGTTTAATCTGACAACCTACGTACTCCTCATATCCTCTACAGCCTTTGAAACGTCACTCAAACTACTTACATAAATTTTCCGTAGTTTAATTAAAAATTAAAAAATAGCACAATTTCAAAGCGCAGCGAGAAGAAAAAATTTAATTGAAAAACTTCATTCATTGCTCGAATTTTTTTTTCGGTTTCGTTATGGTTTTAATAAGCGTTGGATGGAAATGGTTGCAGAATGTAAGTTTAACACTTAACCGCCACCGGAGAGGTATGCAGAAGTTGGTGCAATTAAAACTTTTTCGAGTGTTCTTGCGTGTTTATCGAGGCGCTAATAAAGTGTTTTAGTATCAGAATTTCTTAATTACAAATACGCAGTAATAAATTCCGTAAATGAAGTAGCTTATAGCTAGCGAAACCACAAAAATAAATCTATATTACAGTTAATTTACTCGTTACAAACAGTTTGAAGTTTCTGTATGACATGTATAAGAATGTTAATAATCACAAATAACCTACTAAGAGTTGATTTTTTTGTAAATTGATTAAAATAAAACCGTGCAAAGACAAAATGTTGGTGTAGAAGATATAAAACAAATGACCTATTATTAAAGCAAGTAATGGTGCTCAGAGTACAAATAGATATCGTTGTTGTGGTTAGGTGATCCTGTGTTTGGTAACCCGAGATTGTTTAAGATGTTCTCGCTACATATATATGGTTTTACACTATCTTCAGTTAAAATATCCTTGTTTGTCTTCATAATAGTTATATAATAAAGGAGGTGTTGCCCCCAATTTCGTCAAAATGAATTTTCAGAATGCAAACTTACTTCCCATGTATTACCCATTTTTATATACTAGAATTAACAATATATAATGAAACAATGGACATTATTAATTTCTCATTCGAAATTACTTAAATGAAGGGGATCATTGATGAAATAAAAAAAAATATTTTAACACTTCTTGCGCTAAATGATTGTTTATTCCGTAAAGTTACAATGTCAATAAGAAGTATAATATAATTCAGGTTGATTTTAATTAAACTGAGAAAATATACTTTGTACATTATGTTTCTGTTGGAACATGAATATTTAAATCTTTTTAGATCACCTAGAGGCATGACCCTCCATTTCTCGGAAAAGTTGAGGTCGACGGTTTATTAAAACATAACACAATATATAGACACGGTTGGAGCAATGAAAATGTAATAAGCGTATATGTTCCTAGTAGGGTATATAGTTAAAATATTGTAATGAATATTAATTTAGCAGATTGTGAACTTAACTGCTTATAGTTTTGAAATATAGCATAGATATTATTTTACTTTTTTAAGAATTGCTAGGTTTTTTGACTTGAAAAATAAATGATGTGTTGTTAATATAGTTTACAATACAGCTATTGTATTCTCTTTGTTTTAAGTGTACACCGAAATATCCACTCATTTATTTACTGACTTTCCCTTTGACGTTTCACAACAATCTTGTATTTCGCAACGAATTGTCCTGGAAGTAGGAAAAAAGGAGTCATATTTAAAATATCGCTATACTAGTTAAATGAGTTTAGTTTATCCATAAAAATTACTAATCTACCCAAATCAACATGATATAATATTACCTACATAAAAAGAGAAAAGTATAATATTTTAGAAAACATAATAAAACTATTCCATTCAGAAGATAATATACCGAATTTTTTAAAGTCAATATCATTGTATCATAAGATAAAAGGATTAAACAGTTTTATCGCCCGCCTGCTAAAGAGTGCTAATTAAAATTTAAGTGACAGACCCGAAGAGCTATTTAGCTTGCATAGAGAGGGACAATGCCTGTGGAGTTTATAGCACTCTCGCTCGTTGTTGCATTCTGCATCCCAGTTTTCTTGCTTTGAATTTTTAAACGTGCTAATAACATTGTTATGTAAAGAAGGAAATGAAATTCTCTACGCCGTGCGACGTAATTTCAAAGGCAGTTAGATTGTGTAAGAATTTTCATTTATAAAGCGTTGAATGTTCTTATTTATTCCGAAAGACTTTGAGAAGCACAATCGTGAAGATATGAAGAACAGTGTATTTAAATATGTAGTTTTAGGTACAATGCAATTTAAGCTTACCGCAGGGTTTCATCACGTACTTTAAAATACGCGATCGATGCGATATTTAATGAGTAAAAAGCAAGTCTCACCCAACGTCAAAGAAGAGATGAAGGATGGAGGGTAGATAGATAATTCAAATTTATGAAGTCAATTTGCATCTTTCATTTATGTTCATAAATAATCAATTTAAAATTCCCTAGAACTAATAATTTAATATCATCCATTGCAAAATATGCACGGAAAAGATTTAATCTTTTACTTAAAAAACCGCTGAACGATAAGACAAACCAATTGAGCACAGAAATCGTACCTGACGGCCCTAGGGGATGACAAACGGTGAACATTTTCAATCATCCAAGGATTAACCCGAGCTACGCAGATTTAGAACATTCAGATAAGGCACTCGATAAGGGTAATACATTATTGTACTTCACCTGATTTCATTAGTTAACTTCAACTTGGTGATAATTCGGATATTCGTATTTGCTGCATGATTAATTTGGGGTGTGATTTGTGAATAGATTAGTTTATTCATATTAATGCGATCATTTAGTCGAATAAAGGGTTTGAATAAGTTAAGCATTTTCTACATATCTACATGTGAAAACTAAATGCAATGTTATAAGAAAATACTAAATGGTTTTCTTGTAGTAACAAACAAGGGTGTATTATTTCTTATTACAATGAAGGTTAATGAGCATTGCTCATAAACACATGAAACCTCGTGAAAGTAAGTTACAGGCCAGCCGATTCTTAAGCTCATCAAGTTGAATAAACGAAAATGTGTGTTATTAAATAAGCAATAATTTTCACTAAACTGGCATAAAACATAAAAAAAGACATGTCTGTAACAAGTTATAAGAATTGCACACCCATCGTAAGTTCTCTTCTTCTTTCAAGTATATCACATGTAACATAACACTATACTAGTTATATTTATTTAAATAGTAATATAACTTTTAAATCAAATATTGCTACAGGTAAATTTATGATCATTATTATCATACATACGAGAAATTATGTCGAAGAAGCTTTCTATCGTGTTTTACATTACATATGATTATTACCACAAATATATGAATTAAACATTGCTTTCATGAAAAAAAAAAAACATAATTTGATATATATCTGTATAAAATTCTAGTTAGTAACCAAGTCAGCTAGTCAGTTAGATAAATTTATGTTCATGTAAATGGTTGAACAGTAATTTCTACAAATAAAATCAATTTCCACCGACAAATATTTGTATACCTTTAACCACTCTCATAAAGTTAAACCAACTTAAAGCCCTAAGGAGCTTTTGCATTCAGTTTTGATTTGCAAAGGATTAGTCTGGCATTGAAAATGGAGGACAACGAAGCGCATCTGAGACTCCCATTTATTATAAACACATTTGTAATTTATTGTATGGTGACTTTAATGACATTTGGTCGTTCCTTGAGTTAGATCTGGATCCTTGTTTATTCAGTGCGATTTTAGTAATAATTGGCTTTCATTAAAGTTGTTGTAAAATAAAATAAAAACAAAATATATCAAACAAACTCGTGATTCGCGTATAAAACAGCGCACACATACTTATTATCATAGTTATTTTTTTTTTGTAAGCGAAAACAAAATTGTTGTCTATGTTTTCTCGTGTATCTCGTGTTTGAGTTTGAAATTTAATACGAAATCGTGCGTCTGAAACTAGGATCGATTTTTCATTACGCGCGAGATGTAATCAAATGTCTATGCCCTACAGGACTGAGACCTTTTTGGTTTTCAAGCCCGATCTGTATCACGTGTCTTTTACAATTTTTGTTCAAAATTTTTGTGTTCAATTTATCTGATTTATGTTGTATTCAATTTATTCCTTTGATAACTCCATTGAATTTTTTGCTACATAAAGTTTTCGTGTATTTTAATTGAGTATTTTTAACTCAATTAAAAAGAGCTTTTAATTTGATAATGCTAATTACATTAAATCTAATTCATAGCAATTAATGTCTGCTTCGTGATTGCGTATCTTCCGTTTTGAATTGAGCCTGTAAAGTTAAATTGAAATGTCACCTAACTTTATATTTATTAGGATTAATTTAGATCTGTAGTTTTGTTGGTCTCAATTATTTTACTATATGTATGAGTTTAGTTTAAAATCAAAATGCACAAGTCTTATGTAGAATATTTTTTTACTATAAAGTATTATACGTATTTTATTCATGTCTTTTTTAATATTAAAATTCAGCTGTCAATGTCCTGCCCTGGGAACATGTAGATGCCTGGGAATTCGAAGCGTTGACACCGTCCATATTTTATCCGATAAACCAAGATAAGCTTTTTAAATTCTTCAGTTATGAGATAAAAAATCGAGATAACTTTCATATTCAATACTGTTGAAATAATGAATACCGACAGTATTTGAAACATTACAAAAGATTATTTGCATAAGTAAAAAAAAAACATATTTTATCGGATGAAACTAACATAATTCCAAACTGTCTTCGTCATTGAACCAATCCAGAACAAGGTGAATTGAATCAGTATTGAATTGTCATGGTAACACGACATTCCTCACAATCTTGCGGATATTATTCTATTTACTTACGTGCACCTGCTTGGTTATTAGTTTCTATATCAATCGAATCTGCGCTTTTTTATTTAATTTAGAGTTTACTACATAATACAACATGTCACGCTACAAAATTAGCTGTTGCGTTGTTTGTTAATAACTTTGTTCTCTGGAGAATATACAGAATTTTCATGAAATATATCCTGCAAAAAGCATTCGTGAAGACTACAAATAATCGACAACCATTAATACTTTTTAGATGAGGCTTTGTTATGGTGGTGGTGGCGGAAATTCAGTATTTCAATGAATGTATATTATGAACATGTATTATTTATCACATAGTTAGATATGATAATAAACACTCAAATGAACTCATGCCTAATTCTGTTACTTAATAACGTGTAAATGAAAAGTAACATAAAGACGTCAGCGGGTCATTGTAAAGCTAAAGATGCGGTACAATTCTCCATAGAATTATTTTATTTTTTTCGGAAATAACCAATTGAAGAAACGTAAAGAAGGGTGTCCTTTGCTGTAACATTGAAATTGAGTGCCGGAGCTCCTAATAAAATACGACAAGGTATGAAGTTCATTTTACGACCGCGAGCACTGAATTCTTTTGTTTATAAGCTGTTATCAAGCACAGCTGCAACTGTGACTAACTGCTTTCAAAAATTTTTTGTACCGTAACAATTAATACAGGTCAAGTAATTACGACTTGCATTGTTTGCAATTATTTCAAATTTTATAACTATGTATGAAAATATAATATAATATCATAATTTTCTATACCTATAATTCCTTAAAAATCATACGTGTAAAAAACTTCTATTAAATATGATAAATTTTTGTTGATGTTTGACTATCTTAAATAGTCTATGAAATAACTACTGGGAATAAAGAAATAATAATATTTGAGTAGTATGGAACTACACCACAATTCAAGCAGATATTCATTGCAAGATTTGTAACAACAACAGCTTAAGGTTCAATTAAAAAATCAGTACGTTATGACAACCGTATTTTATTAATGGTTTAAAAGAAGACCAAAACGTGCGAATAATAAATTGATGTAGGTGGCATTCGAATCAAGCTTCGGCATGTTGCATTCAAATTGTTTGCACAGTTAATGATGCAAGCCAACGCTGCAAACGAGCAAAGATATAGTAGCAAATGGAGGAAACCATAAATCGTTTGACTTAAATTTTGAACTGGAATGAAACCCTTGGTTTTAGGTTACGGAGATCCCGCAATAAGCAAATGTGATGATTAACTATTGGGGTTTTAGTTTGAAAAGCAATAGACCAAACATAAGTGCAAATGTTAACAAATGTGGTGCATATTTTGTTAAGCTTTTATTCTTATTTTTATATTGTGTGTGTGATTTGTTTCTTCTTTACTGCAGCAAGTGTTTACGGTTTCAATTGTGACCTTATATAGCTTTATTGTCAGAAGCTTTTGGCGTTTAAGACTCGGATTACTAATAATTCAAAAGAACGGACGATCGAATATGCAAACAAAAAACGAATACATATTTTTACTATTTTTTCAACTTATAATTATTCCATTTGTTATTAATATGACAGGAAGAGAAGAAATATGTCACTAGCTTTTTCAATCCAATTTTTCTAGATACTTTTAGAATTTCGACCCATCTTCTCTCTGCCGGTCTGCCTCAATCCCCTTGCCGCTGGGACCCTTCCATATAGATATCTTTTATGCCCACCTATCCACGTTCATTCAAGTAATATAGCCGGCACTTAAACTTTCTTAGTTCTTTGATACTTGATGACAAATACGTATTATGTATTTTTGCTTATATGAAACTGTCTACATCATGGACGTTCCTGACGAATAACGACCATATTATGTAACAATTATTCGAATTTTAATGAAAATTCTTCTCGAAATTTAGTAGGTAGCCGTGATTAATGGACTCTGTAAGCTTCAGACTTTTTACAGATTTCGACAGGGGTGCATGCTTTGTCCAAATTCTTCAGTGATTAATTGCCGCTTATTAGATGACATAATATAAAAATATATCATAATCGTAGTATAATAATGTATTTTCAATCTTGTTTTTTTTTCTTGTTCTTAGCGGCGAAACAAGAATTAATATAATTAAAAAAATTAAATACTGAAACGGTATATTTATTCAATAACTTCCTAATTGTAAATATGGCTCTTTACATATAAAGTTTCAAAATTAAGATATAATAAAACATATTATATATACACAGTTGCAAGAATAAAATAATAATAATATGTTAATAATCCCATGCCGATAGTGTAGAATCAGTATCTATGTCTACTACGAAGATTGCGAGTTTAAATTCAGATTTTCATAAAACATGTAAATTAATGGAATTGCTAAACAAGAAAATTTGTAATGAACTCTTACTTCCTTTGCTACGCCTCGATAACAAAGATATAACCCGAAGTTGTCTGATATTGTTATTATGAAATGAAAATGTTATTCAAATTCGAACCATAGCTTGCAGATGGTAGTTTGGTGAACTTAGCGTAGTTGGGTCTGCAGCGATACGTAATAGGAAATATTATACATACTTCCAGTACATTTGAGGTTGCAGTGTAGGATTATTTGGACTTAGTATTATGTTTACACGTAATATCAACTGTTCTATACAAGGCATTTGGGATAAAGTTAAAATGGCAGCTGTAACCAGAAATTTATTACGAGGGGAAATTCCGGTCCCCGACTAAACAAGAAATAGACATAATTTCAGTTATTTCGTGGTATAATATTTTGTGTGCTTTATGTGGAAGAAATGTGACTGGTAGTTTGTTTTTTATTATATGGATAAAAGTACCTACAGGCCAGAAATATAGTTTACGAATAATTTTATAACACATGGGATATTTTGTTCTTTTATTTGACAATAGAGTGCTTACTCAAGTCTCCTATTTGAATGAATAAACATTTGAGTTTATGTGTTTGTCAATATCAAATTCATAGGCCTACATCTTAATATGTACGTGTGTTTATTAAACAAGCAGTTTCTACATTTGAATCTACTTAAAACGTGTAAGAAGTATATACGTAACTTATCGTGGTTGAGCAAAAACATGGCAATTAAGAAACGATTAACAATTGTAAAAACAATATAAGAATTAACACGAACAAAGAATAAAACGGTTAATCCCTTTTGTGTTGTGCGAATTGTAGCACTCTTCGGGCCAAGGGTCGGTATTAGGCGGTATAATCTCGGTATGTCACACCATTAACTCGGCTACATTATGCATACTTCGCCAGCACGTGAATAATATGACACGCGCCGCATTCCAGCCTTATTGGATTGGATTCAAGTATGGAGTTGCCGCGATACGGAAGAGTTTTGCTTTGCAGTATGTTTAATGTCATTGTATGGTGCTTTTATTTTATTATTGATTAATGCGTTCAGATCAGAGTCTTGTTGAATATAAGAAGAGATGATTAAATTAATTTTTAATTTGTTAATCAGTGCCATTGTAATAAAATGTTTGGATTCCCTTATATTGAATAAGGTATTTACAAAAAATGGAAATGCTTGTAATTGAGAATATTATAATGAGACATGCTCAGTTCTCAGTTAAAAACGAAAGCACATGAATGTAGTATTTTCCATTTCTTTCTGTATTCATAAGTGCAGTAGGTGTTAAGATTTCTTATTTATATTCAGAATACATTCAGTGAGATTTCTGTAGTATTGGGTTTTGGAATGTGTTATTCCGAATGAAAATACGAAATACTATGAATTAAATAATAAAAAGTATTAAATTTATCTCGACTCGGATGCAAGTAAATTGTGAAGCATGTCTAGAGCGTTAAAACTTGTTCCTAAATAGAACTTCCATGTACTAACTGGATCTAAATTAGTTGTTAGTTGATGTTGCCCTGCTTTATCGCGGCTTCTGCGATACTACATTGTGTTGTACTTAGTTACCGATATATGCGATGAAGTACATTATATGAGATTAGATAAATAATTCCGCTGAGAAAAGACGTTTGATTATGGTGCTCTGTGATGATATTTGATGATTCTTATTTGTCATGCCATTTGGATAAGAATAATGTGTGGTCATGAATTATATCAATAAAGAGCTTTGTAAGACCGTAACTATGTTGTGAAGTACGACGAAGTAAGCTAAAACATAGTAATATGAAAATTATGCTTTAAGCACCTTTATAGTTCTCTATAAACCGTAATGCTACTCTTATAACAATGTAACGAGTAACTAAAATGCATTATAGTACTACAAATATATTATGCTTAACTTATCTTATGATCGCGTCGTGAAATTCGGAGCTGACTTTGATGTGGGCGTCGAACACGCTTCGGCACGAATTGGGCCAGCACGCACCGGGGAAGTATCATACGTCCAATCCTTATCCTTTAAAAGCGGGCAGCGCATCCGCAGAGGCATTACCTCTGTGAAGGTTCATTGGCCATGGTGACACCATTTCATTTGCTCTCATGAAACAAAAAAAGTAAAACAACGTTTTATATAATTCGTAATTTAATATAACCAAATTTGGTAGAACGCAAGATTTCTATATTATTATCCAACCATTCATAGCACTAATCAATACATTATCTGGCAATCAGTTGCAGGAAAACAATAACGTACAATACGTAATAACAGCATTGACTTGTTTCGGAGAACTGTATTATAAATTACCTACTGTTGGTTGAATTCAACTGCCTTTGATAAGCATTTTTCCCGGACTAATATCAGGAATTTATCAATTCATTGGAATCTCTATTAGAGTTGCATGCATTTTTCCTTATAACGTACCAGAGCAGTGTAAGAATAACAAAATCTGGTACGTTTGACTTTGAATTGCAATATTATATCAGGTTGATACAAATTCTCGGGAACATAATTGAGAGGTGTCTTAAAACACAGTCGGCTGTAGCTCTAGGTCAGAAGGACTTATGTTTCAAATGACTGCATTTTATAGCATCCGTTAAACATAACTTTTATTTCAATAAAAAGAAACGATCAGTCCAGTTTCAAGAATAGACCGAGATTTTATTGGTGAATTAATTTTTAGAATTGGATCATCTTTTCAGGAATAGAGATGGCCGCTAGTAAACTTTTATATGCATTTAAAATATCCTATTTATTTTCCAAACTGTTGAAATTTATTCTTTAAACATACAGAGAAATTATACGTGGAATAATTTGAATTAAAGTTATTTATTTTTCACCGTGTTTTGAATAAATTTTTATCGAGCCTGAGTATTTTGTCAGAGTTAGTCAACCTAGCTGGTTCGCCATGGTAGATTGATGAGACAGTCGCCCATCAACAAGATTTGTAGTGATAAGTCATGTCGCAACGGAGAAATTTTATCATATGATTTTTGTATCTGGAGGTAGATTGATACTAGAGACTGACTTAGACTACTTTTAACCGCGTGAAACATTTTTTTTTATAACGCGGGCGTAGCCGCGTTCTAAAAGTAAGTTCAATTAATACACGAATTGCAAATAATAAGAAACTCACAATATTTTCATGCTGTCGATGGATATAAAGAAGAAACACGTAGTTTCTTGAAGACAAATGTTTTAAAGCTCTTATATCTAAAACCTAGTTAGGGATTTGGTTGTACGACGCTCAAACTAAGTACCCTTTCGATAAAATTAAGCTGTTAAACTAACAAGCTGTTTGAAACTAGCAAGTTCTTCGGCTTTAAGTTGACTGCTTTCCACGAATGGATCTATGTCTATACTGGTACACACTCGTAGGTGTTATCATGACATTAAAATCACCGTATGTTCTAGAGTTTTCTCCATCTGATTTCACCCTTCGGGTTGATTCGGGATATTAACAAAATAAACCATCACAGATAACGTAGCTCTTTATTGGGAAAATATTTTTTTAAATTGGTCAAGTACATCCAGAGATTACCCTCTATGAAGTCACAAATTCGCAAATTCACAAACTTCATCTCTTTGACATACTATTATGGTTATAAAAAGGAATAAAATAATTAGAAACAGACAAATAAATATATACATCGGATAAAAAAGCTTACAGAATACTAATATTTGGATTTTAAAATATCGCTGATATCTACTTCGAAAAACCACGTCTGGCGGTGAAAAATACATCAATGCCAATTCTCTAGGGGAGAAATATTATTTCAACACGGCAGAGCTTCGTTCGTATTTGAATTTATGCGGGAGCAAAATATTAATTATTTTTATAACATAGTTAAAAAAAAATAAATATGTTTGCAGTATCAAATTAAATTAAAACAAATACTTTGAAATGAACCTGGCACATGAAAAAAAGAGAAGAAAGAGGTCCATTAAATATATTGTTATTTATTTTTATGGAGTTAAAAAAGGACGGTCTAAGCAATAAATCGGGTACTAAAAAAAAGGAAATAAACGTGCGCGGTTTTATTCAGTGGGTTTTGTTTAGCTATTTCGAAAATTTGTTTAAAAAAGAAAAATACATGCAAATATCTATATATATATATAACAGTCTCCCCGTGACCGCGCTCGCTGTGAAGTGTTCGAAACGTCGGGTTAGTAATGTGATTAATGGATCGCGTTTAAAATCCGTTGAAAAGTTTTTAATTTCTAAATGTATAATACTCGCGTAAAATCAAACACAAGAAAATACTACAAACAAATATATCAAAAATTTAAAAACGACTGTTCATGGCATCTTACAGCCCTACTAATAACCATAAGCTCTTTAAATACAGTTATTGAAAACATTCACAGGCATTTAAATATAATATAATTGCATATTTATTCGTGAAAGTAAATACTAGGTAGTTAATACTTTGTAACTAACGTAAAATAAATAATGATGTGTAACAATCACACTGTATACGAATAATCTGTATGTGAAAATTTTACCCGTATTATTTTAGGACCATTTTTGTAAGTAAGCTATAATATGAACTTGGTAACAAAAATTAATACTACTTAAACCAATTTAAAAGTTCTGCCGTCTCTTAGCCCCATAATCTCATTTTTAAAACCGTAACCTGTATTTATCTTACGCAGCTTCATATATCATGACAAGTACTCGTTTGCAGGCCCCCTCTAAATTGGATGTGATGTTGGGCTTGGAATGGGCGAAATTGAACTATATCACCCAACATAAATTAATTAACGAATCTTTCTGAAACGAGATTAATCAACGCTCAGACAGATTGACCGGGTCGAGTTCACAGAGCACTGACGATGAACATTTTCATTATCTAAAATAGTTGAGATAATGGACACCCTTTGTTCTGTTTTATTTATTTTAATTTAATTTTCCTTACGCTAGCCAGTTGTATTACAATGTAAAGGTATATACGTAGTTTTATGTATACTGTGTTTTGTTCTTTGTTTAGTCTTACCAGTCGTATCTTAATACTTTAAGAACTTTCATTCAATTAAAATGTGTCAGAAGAATATACATAGCATGATGCGATATATCAAAGGATTTTGTGTGTAGAATTTTAATACTAGCTTTTGATAATGAAATAATTTTTTGTTTCAGAAGGTCTCGCATAGACGGCTTAGAACAAAGATTTCAAGAGGCATAACAATGATATGGGAATAGCTGAAACAGCGTTTCTCTAAGGTCGCCCAACGCCCACACATGTAATGGTGGCTAGGGCGGGTCGGTGTCACTGAGGTGGATGGTGTTGAAGGGGTTGGGATGGCGCGGCGCGGGCGGCGGGAGGCACGGGCGCGGTGAGGCTGGCGGGTGCGATGCACCGGCGCGCGGCGCTGCTGGCGTTGACCCTCCTTGTTCTTGCGGCTTCTGGTCGGAGGTTGCGCGTGCTCAAGGACGACGCCGCCGCGTTCTACGTGGGCATCGCCGCTCCGCCGTCGGCCGCAAGCGTCGTGCGCGCCTTCAATCGCACCCTGGGCGACGTCTCGCAGACCTACCTGGCTGGCGACTTTCCGCTGCACCTGCGCAATATATCGCTGCTGCCGCTGTACATCGAGTTACCAGAAGATGAAAGGTTCGTTTTTTTATAAATTTATTGATTTGTTCTCTTAATATAATTACTAATTAAATAATTGGTTGACTTATCGCTATATAGTGATTTCATCCAGACGACCAGACCGTACGGAGAGAAATTAGATAGAGGAGAGGAGTTTTGTTTATAGTATGATACATAACAAGATAAAGTTTGTTCAATACTACCAATAAACCTACATTTAAAACCTATGAATACACATAGTTAAGTATCCCAGAAAGATTTATTAAGAATCTTCGAAAAGTATATTTTCCATTTCCTTCAACCGGTATTTAGGGTAATTAAAAAATGTATTTGTATATACCTATGTAAACAAATTTCCTCGTATGAAAATGTATTTATTGTTTACTATACAGCATTTGCATATTCAATATAAACTTTATTACCTAATGATACCGTACGGAAATCTCCATATCACTCCATACGTAGAATCAGCTTGTTTGCATATTATGCGGGTAAATATTCACCAGGGCTTTTGTATTTGCCATATAAAATATTTCCTCTTCGTTACAGAGCTGTTTGGCACACTGATAATATAGATGAAGATAACATTACTCGCTTCCAAGTATAAATGCGTAGTCATCGTGCCAATTCTTATTAATATTTACGAAGGTAGTCGTATTGATTTTATTACGCAGATTATGGCAGTTGAAGCAACCTTCCTACGCTTATGTATAAATAGTTCTAGCTCACCTGCCTCGGAACAATGCTTATAAACTCAATTTAATGTACATTGCGGAGAATGTATGCAAATTAACCATTTATTCTAGGCTTGTATAATTACTCAAGACAAAATAATTAAACTTCTTTGTAGTGTATAAATGTCTTATATATTTTTAATGCGATTTTAAATAACAATTACAAATAACATTCAATTATTGGAAACAAAGAAAGGACATTGGTTCTAAATTAGCAATATCCGAATTCTACTAAAAGGTTTATTGGTAAAAAAACAATCAATAAGGAGACTATAGACCGTTATTTACATTATATTATATTGTAAAGCTGCGTTTATTTGAAGGCGTTTGAAACAGTGACAAAAGTATAACAATGGATTTGATTCAGAGTCCAGGGTTCCAGCATAATATTATGTAATTTCAATTTACTCTACGTCCGATAGCAATAATAGTTTTTAGTTTTAATCCGCGATACTAATGTTTTCATTTATATTACAGTTAGCAGTAGTTCTCCGTTTGTTTTAATTATTATATTTCCAAGGATCGTTAATTGTGTTTTAACTTTTTAACCAAGTCAAAAAACTCAATTCAGTCCATCTGTTTTTTGTGTCTTCATGCATAGTTTCGTCGATCATGAACCGATTTTACTGATTCTTATTTTTGATACTGTAATATCTAATGTAAATGTAATATCTATCAGAGTCCGATGAATTGAGGAGGTACCTTTCGATAATTATTGGGGTGACTTATGTAAATGTACAAATTTGTCATTAAGTATTTTAAAACACTTCGGCTTTCGAGTTAATCTGATATTGAAGCACTGACGAGGGAACTCCTCAACTATTTACAGCTATATATACAGCGATATAGTTACCATGCGTTACACACAGATTATTGTTACTGAGAACTTTTCATCAAAGTGGGTGGTCAGCGTCATTAAGGGTCTGGTGATGAAGACGAAGAATTGTTTAGAGATTAAAAGACTCCTCACCAGTTGATACGTTTTAATTTTTTAGTTCCTGCAACAATAATACAGATAAACATGACTAAATGTATGAATAATATAAATAATAAATTAATAAATAAATTAAATAAATTTTACGCCATTTAGTTTACAAAGAGTATATTTTGTAGAATACATAGAAAGATTTGATATGTTTTAAATTAATGCAAAATGGAAAACGAACACTGATAATTGAATTAGAATTTCCATTTAAATTTAATCAAGTATGCATGTTTTTGACTATTTGAAATTTTGCTATTTCAATAAGATTGTTGACCGCCTCCTTGGTACAGTGGTTAACGCGTGAGCGTAGAACCGAGGGGTCCTGGGTTCAATTCCCGGTGGGGACGCACAAAAAAAAATGTCTTGGTCTGGCAGGACACAGAAGGCTGATCACCTACTTGTCCGTAAAGAAAATCGATCGGTGAAACAGATGTACATCATCTGCCCCATACCCCACTAGGGGACACGGGACTTCACTTACTTACACTTAATAAGATTACCTTTCTTTATATTTTTTAATAATATTATTAACACCTGTATTTAAATATCAAAAATTTCGTATTCATAACAATTTTTTGATACCTACCTATTGCAACGGTAACTATCAAAATAAACAACTTTTATATTTATTTACGTTCCTATAAATAAAAAAAAGATATTATGACCATGAATAGATATTATGTTAAAATATACACGCGGGAATATGTGCCAGCTCCAGTGAATTTCCCCTTAATAACTTCCTAGCCATCGTTACGATCAAGATAAAAGTGAAATAGGCGCCAATACATAATTTATGACATTTATTACTTTTAGCCGGCGTCTACGCCACCGTAGCCGGTACCGCTACACTCTACAACCATCGTACGATAACGATTTTATCACAATTCAAGTGCCCTTCTGTACTAATGATTTATACCCTAAACCTCAATAGTCCTACCACTAGATCGTTTCATCTCCAAGTGTTCATATCCAAAATGGCCGACTATTAACGTAAGCTCGACAAATGACGTTGTCCCTACTAAAATGACAAGATAATCGGTCAGCAATTTTATGACAATAATTTAGTTGATGAAAGCACATTTTAAAGGAAAATAGCTTTGCAACTTCTTGTTTTTGTAAATTATGTGAGAAGTTTAAAAAATATGTATACAGTTTTAAAATTATATAAAGTTGATCTGAGTTGTGTCTGTATGGGTAATATACCTGTTTCAGCAGAAATCTATAAAAAAGGATAAATTGGCTTCTGGAGCCAACAGATTAATTAGCCTGCTTTTAGTCGCTTCAGACATTTGTAATAGGATTTTTCACGAAAGCGTAAGGGTTGATTAATGAAAAGTTCGTTTAAATTAATTCAATATATAATTCATATGCCTCCAGGCTTTATTATACCCGTATGATATTGTAAAGCTAGGTATTCTATTCCATAATTTATACATATATCAGGATAATGCAGTGCAGCATCACATTACAGTACGTATACCTAGTCTTGCCATAAATATTGTAATAAAGAAAAAAGAAAATTGTTAACTGCAAATAACATTTATTAC
>NC_052114.1:6368377-6434897 GCF_012273895.1 Zerene cesonia
AGTAATAAATGTTATTTGCAGTTAACAATTTTCTTTTTTCTTTATTACAATATTTATGGCAAGACTAGGTATACTAAGCCACCGCCGCCTCCTTGGTATCGTTGTTACTGCGTGAGCGTAGAACCGAGGGGTCCTGGGTTCGAATCCCGGTGGGGACGCCCAAAAAAAATGACTCGGTCTGGCAAGACATATAAACACATAAGGCTGATCACCTACTTGTCAATAAAGATAATCCTCCTCCTCACTAGGGGACACGGGACTTTACTATAAATATAAAACAAGCAGTTCGTCCCGGCTTCTCCGGTCGCACAAATATAGCTTATACCAATTGGGGATCAAATCACATCGAAGGTGAAAGAATTTTTGAATTAGGTAGTTTCTGAGATAAGCTTATTCAAACGAACAAACTCTTTAACTTTATATTGTTAGGTATAGATTACATGTTTTTTTTTTTTAATACAAAAATAGGATAACATAGATATCCAAGGTGAAGGTGTTTGAAAACAGGAGTTTCAGAAATTAACGCGTTCAAACAAACATAAAACTCTTCAGCGTTATATTGTTGAAAACACAATACATTAATTTTTTTTCTAATCTACGTCAGGTTAAAAAAAAAACATTATATTACGAACTTTTACTAAACCATTCGCAAAGAACCTTTTGCCTTCAATTGTAACATAATTCATAAATCTAATAAAAAAAGTTTGAAAACACAAAAGGAAATAATTTTTTGATTTTCTCTAAAACAATTCAAATTAAGCTCCGTAACAGATGGATAGACGTGATGGAAATTTAAAAGTTTTATTAAGATTCCTCTGGTACTGAACCAGTAACATGTACCGCGAGTAAATCTAGCTATAACTAACAGTTAACTCTGAAATATGAGCGGCTATAACATTATCGCATTAAATAAACTTTATCGTTCCCAACCTATATTATCAAACAAGGCTATTCAAGTAATCCCCGCGCTTGATATGTGGATGAGTTTGTGATTGCATTTTACAAAACCGTTAGTTCACTTCTAACTATGTTGATCGCGGATGAATATTCAAATATTAGATGTAATACGTAAGTTTGTGTAAACTTATCGATGAAGTGCTTTTTCTTTATTTAAAAGCAATCATAAGTTATTTTTAAAGTAATTTCAAACATACAAGCGATGAGGTTCTTGGTAAAAATATCACATCTATTACATTAGAGAATATTGAAATAACCTGACGATCTCTTAGCACCCTAATATAGGCTGTTATTCAAACTACAATCCTCTTCAGAAACACTAAAGATGGTAATTACTCCGTAGCTTCGCACTTAGAAGGGGGGAAAATATTTATTAGCAATTAAGCAAGTGAGATTATGCAATCTCAATTAATATTTCTAGTGAGCGGATAATTATATACCTGTTATACAATTCTTTCATTTAAAGCTTGATACAATATTATTGATGAAACATGAAGCTTCATTTTTGTTGATCTATCCGCACAGAAAGGATGCTTATATTTACAGTTGGTAAATTTAAAGTCACATTGTTGAAATCACAATGTTAAAAATAATATAACTGGAAAGTTCAGCTGAACTGGAATAAAACATTTTATCCGACAGCTGCACTTACACGTAACGAGAATATTATTCAAAACATTATGACGCTCAATTTAAGTTGGCAGTCAGAATTCATGGAGTGATACGAACAAAACTACGGGTCGTCAACGTTAGAAATTATAGGCTATTCCGCAGTCCTTTTGACAAACGAGGCCGGAGCTTAAAGCTACTGTAGGTAATTAAACGCAAATATCTCACGGCATCTGTATGTGCATCACGTTCTCGAAAGATCCGTTATAATTATCGTAGTACATTATACAAGTAATCTCGGAAGTATCTTGCCTAAGTAGATTATTGAATCAATTATTCATAATGAATTGAAAGTAAAATCATGTCAATAATCCCAGTTGTATACCTAAATCAAGAAATATATACTGAAAAGGTAATCTGAAATGAAACATATATTTCGTTTATAAAGTGTTTATTACGATACTCAAGCGACGCAAAAGAAATACAAAATGTGTTCGAAAATAGGGCGAACATTAAACTTGAAGTGGTTTTACAATCCTGTAATATGATGTCGTAAAGAGAGAAAATACTAAAAGGAAGAGCGTTTTAATAATAAAGATTTTTCTCGGACTCGTTTTATAGTGCTATTGTAATTCTATTCGATTCTCTTACCGAAAATCTTTAAGGACTCGGTGTCGGTGTTAAAATCGATTTCACATTGCTCTCCGAATTCTTTATAAGGTACTTGATACAAACACTCCATTCCCGCCTTTTCCGCAGCTCGTTGGGCGGCAGTGCTTGTAAATATACCACCAGTTACGAGCTGGCCGATCTCCTTTGCCAGCAACATTCTAGAATGAAAAATAATCGTAAAGTTTTGATGGAATAGATTATATAAAATTATTTATTGATTAAAAAGATGACAATTATTTCATGAAACAATTTTACGCTTTATGATGAGTAAAATAAGTAATAGATTGCATTTTCTACCCAAATATCGTCATTCAGGTGACACTGAAAATCAAAGCTATTGTGTTAATGTCTCAAATGCCATTGAGGGCCCGCCTTACCACACAATATAATATAAAAAAAGAGGACAGATTTGGATAAAAGGACATGCATTTTCTTTTATCCAAATTATTCTGTTTTTTTTTTGTTATTTATTATTAATTAATGCGTATTATTATAATATCCTTGTGTATTCATTATATAAATATAGTATTAATTATAAATTGTTATTTAAAGACATGAAATGCCTCGTAATTTAGCCACACGTCCAAGTAATAACAAATGGGATCTTACAATTGATGAGAAAGTGCATAATTTATTTCTTTCTTTAACAATCGATGATGAAAGTATGTGAAAAGAACTTATCATAATTATTTAAGTAGCAATAGTATATACAGCTATAATTGGTCATTAATTTTTCTTAATTAAAGAGCAGGAGTTGACGCCAACCCGTATACAAGCAAGTTCCTTTGAACTAGTCTAGAGAAGATGTCACTTATCGTAATTACTGCAATCTAGCCACTAATTATAAAAAAGTTTCATTAGTTGTATAATGAATACAATATTGTAATTTTTTTTAAGATTTTCATAATACTAACTGCTTCACATCCTTTTGAAAATAATCCAAATTTTTAGATTTCTTTTGTAAATATAACATAATATTTTACCTGCATTTGAGCAGTTCAACGGATATACCAAGTCTCCTGTACTCCGGTGCCACGGAGAGTCCCGCTCCCATGAGATAGGACGCTGTATCGTATTTATCGTAAACTGCTGTCACCTTCATTGCTTCAGCAAACATTCGGAGAGATAGCAATCCTGCTTTCGTCTTCGGCTGTTTAAAAAATCAAGAAGAAGAATGTTTGAATGGCTTTTCTCAAACTTTTTATGTTTATTAATTTTTGAAAGTGATTTGAATACTGGAATGAAATCAAAATCACCATATTAATGCTAAAACTAAAAAAAATGAATGCTATTTCATTGGTTCAGCAGTTTTTGCGTAAAAGAGCAACAAACACACACACATCCTTACAAACTTTCGCATTTATAATATTAGTAGGATTTACCTAGCCGTATTATTTTATACTATTTTTTTTCTACGTGATCCAGTAATTATATTAAAAATAGGCTCACTGGGTTATGTTCGACGAAATGATCTTTCTCTTGCAGCATACACATATTGACTCCCACCAATTTCCTCTCTGCACCATCTTCTCCAACAAGAAAACAAGCCAGAGTCATTTTCTGCCTTATGATAGATGCCCAAAGCACTCGATACTCCTGTATAGCATCCTGGTCTTGCGCAGTACCTATCAGTTTCAGAGACGTTAATTAATCATCTTCCCGCCAAAAGTCTTAAATAATGGAGCTTCATAAATCAATTTGTTATATTAAATCGATTATAACATTAAATATCGTTCCGATGTAGATTTCCTCGGAGTATTGGAGATCGTTGGGGTGAGTTCTTTGTTTAAGATTGTAATTACAAAAGACTTGAACAACGGTCATAAAGAGTGAAGCTTATTAGATTTACTCCTGATAATTTATTATCTTAGTATACTTGAAATGCATTTTTTTTAATTGTCGTTGTCTATGATTTATCGGCCTTGAAGTCTCCTTTAATTCTGAACTACATCTATGTTTACCAGGTATTCCTTACTTTTATAGAATAACAATATTACGCGAGGCTTCGCGTCGACATCGATATTCAAAGTATATCTCTGTTCAGAGAACTTCATACTTCTAACCCATGACCTAGATTTTAACGAATCTACAATATACCTATTATTCCATATCCTTATTTTATAGCATCAATATTTTACAGTTGTACTGTTTATTTAATGGTCCATTTGTAATTAGTTCACTAAATTCCAACTCTATTTTCCAACTTGAATTGTCCATAGTGATAATACTGAACAATAGCGTAACATTAAATACAATTCGTTAGGGTAGATATTGGACTAAACGTATTTGCATATAGTTTTGACTTTGGGGACCCAATAAATCATCAAACTACGTTTAGTTTAGATTATGAATAGTAGAAATTGTCATTAGATAATGTTAGAACATATTTAATGTATGTGAAACAATTTAAACTGTGTACAATTTGGGCCTTCGTTCAGCATATTTCTGAAGAGGTAAGCCGATTCTAAAACTTATTTCACCAATATAACACAGATAACATATTATTAATAAAAGTTTCAAGCCAGAATTTCATAAAGAACACTGTATATATTTTTACGAATGCGTGTACACTAAAAATAAAAAAAATATGGAAAGACATAACCGCGAAAAATGTTTGCGTCTGTTTTTGTACGTTGTTTGTGTTGTATGAAAAATAGTAATTAAAAGTATTAAATGAACCCATTTTGTTTGAAATAAAGTTTTGTATGAAACTACATGCTTGTGAATTTTCCATGTATTACTCGTATATTTGAATGCATTGTTCGACTGCATTTGTTTAATGATTCACGCATTTAGTTGTGAAAACTTTTCTTCCTTCATATTGCAAGTCTGACATTCTTGCAGGCTTAATATATTTTATTAATTTATTTAGTTACACATTTATTTTGGATCATACTATGCACATCATTCTAATACCCTGCATTGTGCAGGGTATTAGAATTCATTAATTTACAAAATTTTCCTATATTAGGAATTAGATAAACTAAAATACTACAATTGGCAAATAAAATAATAAATTAAATGAGTCACATGTACGTGTTATTTATGAAGTACAAAAATACAACAATGGTTATGAAATTCTTTGTCAAAACAATTTTTATTTATCTTTTTAATTCGGGGCTAAATTGGATTTAGCTATTGCGCAATAACGGCTTAATGTCAAAAATGCAAATTGAAAATGCAATATGCTCTTACCAGCTGTCGACCACCAGACGTCCTCCTCTATGTAATTACCGAGCATAAATTCCACTGCCGAATCCCACATAGCTTCAGGGACATCCTCTATTACAAAGGATAATGTGCCCTTCCCTTCAACATTACGCTCGAATTTCCCCCAAATCTTGGGATATTCTCGCGGAGACATTGTATGTCGCTCAATAATTCTTCAGCGCTTGAATTTGAAAGGACTTCTAAAACGCTAGCAGAACGGATTGATACTGAATTGTATTCGTAATGTGGTTCCTTACAACGGCTTGGAATCTATTACAAGTTAGATACGACTGAATAGATGCATAATGTTTGTTGTACAGGATGCTCTTTTTAGTTTGTTTATGAATAGCGGACGATCATGATTTGTGGCACTTTCAATTGTTTAAAACGTGTCATCATAATGGACAACTATTAAAATGTAGAATTTTATTACGTCATTATTCGAAATGAGCTTAATTCAAATTAATTAACTAATTTTAATGCTACGACGTCTACAAGTTACGAATAAAATTCTTTTCTTTTTTGATAAGCAAACTACGTTTAAAGTGCATCCAGCACACACTAAACTCTAATTTAGCTCGCTGATGGAGTCGTCCTCTCGTTTATTGTTTCGCCTCAATTTTAAAATCGTGGACTTAAACATTTATTCTCATATTATGCTAACATTTCCTAGAATTCCAAAGCAACCGAATTGCATTTTTCTGCTGGTTTCGAAATTACCATAAATATAAATAGAATTTCATGAAATAACAAATGATTTAACAAATGATTTCTTATAGAGATATTAAATTTAATAGTAATTCTATTAAATGAATAATAATTATATTGTTTCACAAAGGTATAAGGCTTGAGTATGAATTCACAAAGGTTGAAATGTTATTTCTTCATCATCATCACTATTATTATATTGCAGGTACTCGCACCTACTTCTTTACTCGTAATACACATCCATCGAATTTTACAACATTAATATAGTTTGATATTACTCGAGAACAATGAATGGAACACGTCAGCTAACATTAAACGTTAGCTAATTAATATTTGAATTAATCATGCTGTATTTGTAAGCAAAGCAATGGGATCAATGTGAGGTAATATAATATTTGTTAATGATCCCGCGATACGTTTGCGGTGTTATCGGATGCATAGGTACTATCTTCATAATAACAAATGAATAACAGGGTTTGTTTCATGATAAATAACGGGAAAAAACACGTTTGTTTATTTAACGTGAGCCTGTTTTTAACTAGCTGCCTGAAATATATAAAGGGATTGACGGACAAGGAATTTGTTAGTGGTAAATAATAAAACTATGCTGTGACGATACAAAACTGATCTTAGACGTAGTCGAGGGTTCGATAAACCGTAGGGAAATCACAAAAAATGACTCGGTTTAGCACAAAAGGCTGATCACCTACTTGTTCATTAAGAAAATCGACTAGTGAAACAGACGTATTTCATTTGCCCCATACCCCACCACGGGACATGGGACTTCACTATACTGCGACAAAGTCTGTGAACATGACTTAATATTAAATATTAATCATATTCTATTCCGATGTTTCTTTGTCCTTGCCTTTGTGCAAATAATCGAGATATGATTACTAAGTGATCCCTAAGGTGTTATCCTCCCTAAAGTTTTGATTGTTAACCATAACAATGCATACATTTAAAATAGTAATGTCTATGATATAACAAATAGCTGTCTATATTCAAAGAATAGTACTTCCACCATGGAGACGATTACATACTTGATGAATATTTTATAGTTCTGTTCGTAATAGTGCATGACCGACATTATTTTATGAAGCATTTTGATGATGAATGAATTAATTGAATTTAAATCGGGACAGAAAGCAATATTTCTTTAGAATTAGTTCTGCACGACTTACGACGTTAATTAATACACGACTGTCCAAAGTTTTCGGATCAACATGTTTTCAAAGTTTATTTAAAAAAAAAAATTCTTCGTCCTACATAACTTTTAAACGTCAAAGATTTACATATGTTGTAAAGTAAAGACAATTTATACTCATTAATTAAAATAGAATGGGGGTAGTATACATTAAAAAACACGTATAATTTATTATATAATACGTGTTCAAAGGTTATTTGATTGCATAGATAATAAATTGAATACAAGATAGGCATGAAATATCAATTTAGTCTGCGTATTTTATTTTTTATTAGATTTCCACCCGCAATATCGTTTGCTTGCACTTAAAGTTCTCCTATTTCACGCAATCCAATATCACTTTACTATCCAAGACTGTAAGATAAATAAGAGATAATAATTGAGATCTTTAAATGATAAATATTATTCGGTGGTAATGCTACCCTACAGATTAATCATTGTTCAAGTGGCATAATACGACACACTTTTGTATATATACTGCATAAAGTAAAATGTTTAAGGTTATGTCAATTCAAACGCGTATTATATTTTATTTGTTGTTCATGTAACATATTACAATAGGTCACTTACTTTCAGCTGAATGTTTTATTCAAGGTCTTTGTTAACAGATTCAGTTCGCGGGTGTTGGAGCAAGCGTGCTCAGCGTTCGAGGGGAGGCGGGTGGCCGCGCTGCTGGTCTGTAGCGGAGGCGCTGCCGCTACGGCCCTGGTCTCCGCAGCCACGCATGCTGGCGTCCCTACCATACGAGCATCACCTTCCCATCTGCATCTTCCCTATACCATCGCTAATGTAAGCCAATCAATATTATCTTTGCCATAGAAAGTATTAGCTGGATCACCCGGTTTCACTCGCTAGGTATTTGTCTATGTGCTAATCTAGACTAACCTATTTTAATTCCACATTTCAAAGCAAAATTCATCCATCCATACATTCATCCATCCCCCCTTCCTTACAAAATTTTACGTTTATTATTTTATTAGTTAGTATTAGTAAGACTGTATTATTTACATAAAATTATAAAATGATAATTCAATCACAGTCTATCGTACAGAGTTGCGTGTACTCTGTACGAGTGTTTATTTTGGTAACCCTGACGTTCGTGATCAGGATAAAAAGAATCTTTACTACTATAGTTTCTGAAATATGTATGTCGGAGTACCCGCTCGGATATTAACGAACGCAAGCACATGACTCACGAGTTGCGCTTGGACATGGCCGTTGCCATTCAAGTATTGGAGCTCGTGCCTAGCGGACGTGTCTGTTCGAGTCCCGACATAAGTTTGAGTTACAAATTGTTATATAAAGTGAAGTGAAGTGTGAAATTCCGTTTGTGTCTTTTGCTGCTCGAAGTTACACAAGATGCCCAATGAGGAAGACATATGATTATGTGGGATGCCCACAGAGCCCTATACTACAATCTGAGCTGAAATGTATAACTACGGATAAAAAAATATTCTGTAGCACCGAAATAAAAAAAGTGTAGATAATATATATGTGAGTATTATCTATGTACAGATATAAAAATTCTTTATGTTTTATACCGAGGGAGGGCGCGTAAACAAGCATGTTACATAAGGGTACGGAATAAACGTCGGCAATTTGCCCCATCGGCGGAAAAAAAGAATTGCAGGAAATGACGAGAAAGGATATATCATTTGAACCCCGTCTCCATTGACCAGACAAAACGTAATTATTCCTTTAAAACTCAATTGACGCCGGTCTTCTGCGGGGGCGGTACTTTCTCGCTTTCATTAGATTGTGATTTGTGGTAAACAAAGCGAAGAGGTTTTGCCTATTATCTTAAGGGAAAATAGTGTGAAAGTCTGTGTAAAATCGTTGTTATTTCATTCAGAAAAATGAAATGCAAATTTATTTCAGTAATAAAAACCATTGTTGAGAACCGTATTATTTTACGTTTTATTTTGTACATGCGAGTATACAACAAATATTTAAAAGTAGCTTCAATATCAACAATGCTTGACGTGGATATCTTTCACATAAAACGTGATATGCTTTTTATTCGTCATTTGCAGTGATGTTATGTACTCATATCTGGCTCGTAATACCACGTAATATCAATGTTACTACAATAATAAAAACGGTTATACCGTTTCAAGTTTGTACGAAGGTAAATAGAAGGCGATAAAAAGTAATACTTAATTTATTCTGGTCTGTTTTGTTATGCTTTTAGTTATACTATTACTAGCTGCACCCGGCAAACGCTGTTCTGCCTTAATCTTATCGTTTAGTGGTATGAAAAATAGATGTTAGCCGATTCTCAGACCTACCCAATATGCTTTCCAAATTTCAGAGGAATCGGTCAAGCCGTTTCGGAGGAGTATAGAGACTAACATTGTGACACGAGAATTTTATATATAAGATTATAAAGAGGAAACTTTTGGTATTTTGATATTTTTGTATGTTTGTAACGCTATCACGCAAAAACTTTTACCAACTTTAATCATTAGACAGTTGCATCTTCACTGAGTGACATAGGCTATATAATATGTACCACGGGCTACCAACTTGTATGGAGGATATATACTAAAGTAGGTATACTAGTAATACTAGATAGGTAACACGCTGCAATAAGTTGTAGGTAAGGCTTCCGTTTTGAACTAGCTCCTTTGTGTGAAAGTTATTTGTTCGAAACCTCAAAAATTCAGTGAATTGAAACATGGCAGTTGTTTGAAATACCACTTAAATTTTTATAATGTTATATTCGTCATTGATCAGTGTTATGACGACTTAATAATTAGATTTCATCAGATTAAAAAGATAACCGAAACTACTGCTATTTTAATCGATATGTCTACGAAATCATTAATATAATTTTTTAAATCAACGGGATTTTGATAATCTATTAATTTTTAAATAATTCATATAACTACGAGAAAGTACGTTAACGAGACGAGAGATTATTTAATACTTTTGCTGTATTCTTACAGTTGTCACATAATAACACAAAAACATTTCCGAACTTCCGTATACTAAAGAAAATGAGGTTTAATGCTATGCGGCGAAAATACGTCGTTCGTAATTTGGCCAATTGAACAACATGACGTTGTGGTTTAGCCAATGACATGTGTGATGTGTGGTTGTGTTTTACGGAATCTATTAGTAACCACATTTGGTTTTCAAATTTGCTTGACACTGTTTTTACGTTTCGTTACTATAATTATGAGATATATAATCCTTATTAATTATAAATATTTGTAATGTGTTTGTCTGATTCTCTTTCACGTCGCAACTCGGCGATTTTATGATTATGAGTCTGGAGATAGAGGTTGGTGAAAGACTAGACAGTGACATAGGCTAATTTTACCGCTGTGAAACATCTCATACCCATGGGGATTTCCTTTGACTATGCGGACGAAGCCGCGGGCGAATTCTAATTATAATTTCTCTACAAACCTTGTAACGCAGATAATTTGTTAAGTTCAATGTGAGTGGAAAATTTATTAATTAAATAGTTATAAAAGTATAACTATTTAATTAAAACTGTAGAATAATTTACATTAAAACTGTATTTTTATCTTCTACTTATATAATTAACTGGATTATAAAACATGTACTCTCTATAACCGCGTCCTCAGAAAAATGGTGAATTTTCACAAAAAAATGACAGTCATTCATAACGTGCTTTAGCGACGATTACAGTGTGACGTGAATTAATAACCTTTTTCACCAGAAGCGTGTCACGTCATAATTGTTACAATAATCGCTACAACTTGTTTTAGGACATGCTGACTTTGGAAATTCGTCTCGAAATAACAATAAGGGAAACATTACATGCACTCAGGTATTTTTTATATTCTTATGATTGGTATTTTTTACAATAACTTACTATAGAACTTGCCTTGTTTCACAACAACTTATTTTGTTGTGTAATATTTTTCCGTAGTAAATGTACTCTATGTGTTCCATATTTTTTGATAAATCGGAATGTTTGTTTTATATGGAAACTCAAAAAGTTTATTCTCAACAGGGCGACTCTCTTACACACGCATTGGCATGCCTTCACGTTACTTACCGAGGAGGATATTTACTTAACTTTGTCCCTAAGGAAAGATCTATCTTCGATACTCAACGCTCAACCGCTTAATCCTAAATGGCTTCCGCTTCCTTCAAGTCGTTCACGTCGTGTTGTTTTCAGGTACGTTTATAACTAACTGTGCTATTTTTTGTCAAATAAAGACACTTATACTCAATATACGACATTCTTATTTTAATAATGCAGCTGTGGCAAAAGCTTAAAATTCTGTACGGCAGTTTGAAAGCAAATTTCCATAAATTTATTTTCGTGACAAGTTAGAGTGTGAAGTTGTTTAAAGAAACTTGTAAATTTTGTGACAACTTTATGTGGCTATGCAAAATCGTGAATTTGCGCCGTGATTTTTATCAAATAATCTAACTGAAATACAACTAAAGGTTTAGCTACAAGGTGATAAATTACACTTTTATTTATGCAGGCGGTTGGCTGATATATCAAGGTTGACTCGAGGTGTTGTCGTTATGATATGCGATGTGAAATATGCCAAGCTGATAACAAATGAAGCTAAGCGTCTCAACATGCTTGATGGACATTTTTTTTGGCTATGGATTGATGCTTCTAGAGAATTCAATGTTTTTCACGATAGTTATAATAAAACGCAATATGCCCAGCGTTCCGAAAAACATTCAGATGCTGAAAATTTTGAGGATGAAACAATTGATTTCGATCGTTTTGAACGCATTAAGAAGGATTATATTGACAATAATAACACAGTGAAAGAAACAAGAATTGTCAATACATTAATGAAAAAGGTTTCCCGCGAAACGCTCATTAAGGATGCTGGTTATTTTGTAATGAATAAATCTAGTAACTCCTTCATTCGTCGTATAATAAGGAATATTAATAAGACAGAAACGCACATTAATAATAAATCATTATTTGTAAATTTTAGTCAATCGTATGAAAGTAGTAGCAATATTAGTTCTGAGAGTATAAGAAATTATAATGTAAATAATAAAGGCGTTGAAACTTCTAAAATTGAAAGCAATTCAGTCGAGAAGGAAAGCAAGTCTTCCCTCGACCGAAATAATAGTAGGCAAACTAGTTCTAGTAAATTAAAAAATGAATCATTTAATAAATATGTAAATAGTATAAGTGTACGTGATATGTATGAGAGTAATGATGTGTTGAAACGAAGTGAGGAGAGAAGTAGTGGAGATCTTATAAGTAGATTATCTTTTTCAAGTGATATTAGTGATTTCTTGATGAATCCCACGGTGCATACTTCGGCTAATATTAGAAATACGGCTAAAAAAAGAAACGATCCTTTAGTTGAGGATCAAATTATGGACGAACCAATTATTGATGTAAAGGACAATGTGACGGAAATATTAAACAGTTTACCAATAGGTCTCTTGGCTTTACATCCAGAACCTATGAACATAGGTAAGATTTTTAATGCTATGTATTGTATATTCTGGTTGTTATTTCTTTTGAATACTAATCGTTCTTAATTTTTTATAGATGAAGAGTTTATACACAACGCAGTTAGACTGATAATAGGAGCTCTAAGAAGAGTGTTGTATGCATGCGACGCATGGTCAGCTCAAGCTCAATTCCTAAGCGATGCAACAGCTTCTTGCTGGGAAGAAACTAGTGATGTAGCTACTGATTTTTCATTGGAATTTGTAAGGTATGTACATATGACATGAAAAATATTTTTACAGAATATGTGCGTTTGCATTCTTTTGCATTTTGTGAAAAACAAAACCCAAGTTCTGGTATGTAATAAGAAACTCCCAAAGGCACTTTTAGAACATTAATTAGTGTTTGTCAGTACATAACATAACAAAAATTTGACACAGTCATTTTTATTTATGCTAAAGCCTAATAACGTATGCTTTATCCTGAAGAGAAATAGTTATCCATTGTGATTAACTAGAATTTTTTCTTATAAGCCTTAAATTAAGGACCATCCTGACTGATTACGTTGCGCTTGATGGATCATTTTGCTTTGCGGCTTCTTATTATGACAATAATGAGAAACTTTTTTCGGGCTTTGATCCCTCTTTCGTTATATTACTTGACATTTAATTAAATAAGATTGAACGGTTTTTCTGACGATTTTTGTATACAGGTGATGTACATATCGTTTGGAAATTGTTAACAAAATATTCTATAAAAAGTGAAATGATCATAGAATTTTGTTTCAAATTATGTAGGAACTGTTGAATTTAGAAATTTGCACTTTCGAAACGTCGGGTTAATGATATAATAAATAAATCGCGTTTAATATCCGTTTAAAATCTTCTAAATGTATAATACTCGCGTAACATCAAACGCAAGAAAATACTCTTGAATTTGGTCCAAAAACTTAATGTTGCTCATAGTTAGGTTGAAGGTAATGGCTTCATATGCTACATTTTCCTAGGAATAGACTCTTAACGTTGTGATTGCAGAACAATAAAATATTATTTATAATTTATTGTTTAATGTTTTTAAAATGAAAATTCGTACAACAAAATCAACCTTAGCATATTATTAAGTCCATGACCGCCTCCTTGGTACAGTGGTTAACGCGTGAGCGTAGAACCGAGGGGTCCTGGGTTCAATTCCCGGTGGGGACGCACAAAAAATAAAAAAATGTCTCGGTCTGGCAGGACACAGAAGGCTGATCACCTACTTGTCCCTATAGAAAATCGATCAGTGAAACGGATGTACATCATCTGCCCCATACCCCACTAGGGGACACGGGACTTTACTATATAATTAAGTCCACCTACGAATTTCAACAGTATGAACGCTTCGGTTACTTTAATTAATTGTTAAACTTTCTATATAAAATATACTAACGTGGTTTGCTGTGATAAATGTTGTAAATTTACGCGAACGTATACAATTAATCGTGCAAGAAACACACAGAGTTATTTCTTTTATCTTCTTTTGTCAAGCATTATTTTCTTGTTTTGTACGTATCATTCCTCTACAAAAAATGATGGGGATCTTTTAATCACTACTCAGTCCTCACCGCTAGCTCCCAATGTATAATGTAGAAAATAGAATGGTAACAAGCGCAGAGCATCATCGTAAAAGCAAATTGACTAGCTGGTCCGTGAACGACACAAGATTACTTTTATGTCCCTCTATCTCTAGTCGAGGGATGGCCGGTTTATATCAGAGCCTTGCATTACGCAATAAAACCTTGTTTTCAGGACTTTCCTTTCGATATAACTATACAATAACCATACTATAATTAGGGCGAGCGACGCCCTCTACTCCCACAGTATATGTCGGCATGGTGCACTTTACTGAGAATCTATGGCATTTCGGTATTTGGCATTTAATATAGTTACTTAAGCTTTTCAACGCATTTTAAACGCGATTTATTAATTATGTTATTTAACCGGATTTAATTTTAAACGTATACACGCGTAAAATCGAACACAAGAAAATACTATAGTATTATTTATTAATATATAGATGAGTTTTCAATCATATAACAATAGTACAAAAGATCGAAAATTTTACAATTAATGAACTTCGCGAGCCCTCCTAAAGCAACAATGTTGCTAGTGTACCTACTGAATGTACATTAATTAATAATCTTTATTCCTAACACACGAGTTGTTTTCGATTTATTTAACTCACCCTATTATATTCTCGACGATAGTCTGTATTCGTGGAACGTAGTAAAGAGAAATTGAGTACTACGTGAATATGTTTATAAGTTTTTATATATACACTGTGATAGCGTGAGCACCTAATATGATTATTTTGTATCTGGTAATAGATATGTAAAGAATAATATCATTTTATCAAACATTAAAGAACTTTTAATAAAGAAATTAATGCTTTTTAAGTATTGTATTTACATTTAATATTTCACATTATAAATAAGCGTTCGAGTTTCAGTTAGTTACTGCCGGTTGCCTGTCTTAATATGCCTGATTATGGAAACCTCTGTTTACAATATTATAAGTTTTTATTGTGGAAAACTGTTTTGTTTAATTTTCTTGATCCGTCAGTTATTCGCCACTGTCGCGTTAAAATCTTTCCAAACATCAGATATGCTTCAGCTTTGACAGAGGATAAGAAAAAAAAATTGTATGCATTCATTTCATATATCGTATTTATTTCATAATTCAAACAGACAATTCGATTTTATTTATTTGTTAATGACTGACAGTGTTTTAAATATTTGGTACAGACTGTATGGTGTTCTGTTTCAAATTCAATTCAAATTTGAGTTTTTATTTCACTTTCGGCATATACGAAACGATTTATTTATTTATGTTGATACTCCAGGACTCATGTACTTTTTGTACAATTATAGATTATTAAAAAAGAAAAACGAATTTGTGCCAAGATACATGATTCCAAAAAACAATAAACCAGACCAGGCTGGCAAAAACGAATTCCATATGTAGCGAGGCTGGTTCCATTTACATACATGTGACACAAACTGCGGACAATGTTTTCTCAATTTACTAGGGCCAGTTAATTCTCAACAAAATATTCACTGTAATTTTGCTAACGTATTTTTAGTGGAACTCGGACGGATTCTATGTTCTTTTTTTCTTAAAAGTTAATATCGCATCATTTTTATTTCGAACCTCTGTGAAATATTACTTTACAAGGTAAAGTATATCAATTACTATTCATTATCTATCATGCCAAAATAACGTATATGACTCTGAAAATAATAACAATACAATGCATATAATACACAATCAATTGTTACTGCGTGGATACCGGAGGCAAATATCGTTTTCTTTACTCGTTCCAGTCCTTTCCTTTTTTCCTCTCGTCAATCCTTTCTTCATCCCTCTCCAATTTGAAGTCGGCAATCCTTTTTAGAGGTGTAAGGTCTGCAATCGACCTTACGCCTCTTCAAATTTTCATGGGCAGTGGTAGCGCTCACTATCAGGCGACCCAGCTCCATTGCCGACGACAACATAAAAAAAGTTACTGCGTTTATTATTAAAATTAAAAAGGCAACTTACGATATCCCACTAAATTCTGCTTGAGCATAAATTTGTAGTAGTGCAAAAATTTCACACAAATATCGATGTACAAATACGCTAAATAATTCTGAAAGAAATTCGCACCTATTTTTCAAGAGTCGTATAAAAGTATATAATTTACAACCCACGTATGTCACGTTCATTATTACATTATTTATTCCTTCGTGCCACGGCCTATAAAATATGTAAAAAGGGTTGCTTGTATTGCATGAAACTTTCACTCGGTTACCTATTTACTAACGCACAATAGGAGGTTTGCGGTTACAGCTGTATATAATTGCTCGCACATATGAAGTTGATTTATGAATTTTGAATGAATAGCGAAATACTTGAATATTAATCAAGAAACGGGATTTGCCGTGTAGCTTACGGTACTTGTAGTGTGTTTAATGTAAAATGCTTTCGTTTTGTTGCCAATGCTTAAAATTTGTTAAGGCATTAAAAGGTGAATTTGTCATTGTAGTTATTATGAACAGAAAGCCGCTTGATAATTATATTTTATTCTCATTATTTGGAGACCGGAGCTTGATATACAGAATGAATACAAATTTATTTCATTTCATTGTGTAATTTATTTTTCTTTAATCAAGAAATATCAATGATTACGTTTATTTTCTTTGTACTTTTCTTACATTGTATCATTATATATAATATTGGTATTATTTTAAAAAGCAGCAGTTGTTTTGTCAGTTGCCGACAAGAAACTGCTATTCAAGAAAGAATGAGACTGTTTCTATGTAGAAGAGCGGCTCTTCTCCGTAAAAACTGCTACAGCCTACGAAACTGCTGAAACCAGGCGTAAATTAAAATATTAAATATTATATTTTACGGAATCAAATCAAATTCTTGAAGCTTAAAAAATTAACAAATATACACATGTCGTTTAACTTTCAATTAAAAACTATGAATAGCTCTTGAAAATATTGTTTGTAACTTATTTGTGTTGCGCGATGTCGTATAATGCAATTATTACTTTTGAAGAATGGCGAAGTGACTTATAAGTTAAGGGTGTTATTTTTGTTTATTTTTATTAACAAAGGTGAGGCACCATCAATACCTCTTAAAAAAGTTTTACGGTGTTTCATTTGGGTTTTTCAATACAAATACACCGATATAAGTAAAAAAGTAGTCCCTTTTGTACGTTTTTCACTAGCGTTTTCCCGCGGCTTGAATTCGGAGTAGTTTAATAGATTATGTTATATATATATATATATAAATCTTTCTCTTAAATCACTCTATTTATTAAAAAAAAACCGTCGAAATCCGTTGTGTAGTTTTAAGATCTAAGCATACATACATAGAGGGACAGACGCGGAAAGGAGGGAAAAACGCGCGATTATCCTTTATACTATGCAGTGATAAAAATTATCTTGTTAAAAAAATCTTGTATTTTATATTGAAATCTATTTGGTTCCAATACAGATCTCGACGATATATAAAGGGGCTAAAAGTGAATTAATGATAAGCGCGTTCGTCAAAAGAGAAATAAAAGTTTATCGCTTCGAAACGGATTTCCTATCTTGGCGACATATATTAATTGCATCTTCTGTACTAGTTGGCAGTTAGATTGCTCCGCTTCGAACTTCGCAGTAGCTTGATAAATTCTTTTGCCAATAATCTGTTTGGAAACAGCTATTTAGTGAGAAGTTTTGAATTTTTATGTTTGTTTTATCTAGATGTATTGTATAGCTTTCACTGAAGGCTCATGATATTTAAGTATGATTTTTTTTTTTTGTTTTCCTATATTCCGACCGCGTCTTGGCCTGGCTTGCACGCTTAGTTGAAGGAAAAGGAAGGTAGTGCTGGGGTTCTAGACTTATTTTGCCCGTTACCGTGGGATTTCCGCGATAAAACTTATCCTATATATGAAAATTATCATTTCGGGTTCTAACTATCTTTGTGCCAATTTTCATCCAAAGTAGCTCAGTGGTTTAGGCGTTAAGAAGAAGAAGAAAGACTGATACTGTCGCATTTGTAAAATTAATATGAAGTAGGGATTTATAATAATTTATTGTACTCGTACAAACGCATTTTGATGAGACAAAGTTTAAAAATGAAACTGAGAAGGTGTGGCGAGTGACGATTTCCTTAAAGATAACTCTTCCAGAGAACCTTATGAAAAAAGGACGTGTACGACGTATTCGTCGTACAGCTGAGGAAGCTAAGATGCTAATAGGAAAATGAAAAATATTTAAACATTTAATAAGAATAATCCATATATTCATAGGACGAGCGGATCATTTGCAGCAAACTGTTTTAGCGAATATTTTTTTTTGTATGACTTTGTGAACTTTATTTTATACATGTAATTGTGTAATAAATTAATTAGTAAATGACCAGTATTTTGAAATTTTTTCTTTTCTTAGAATATTACTCTGACTTACGTAGGAATAACGTATAATTACACCATGAATAACTTATAAGCTTTTTGTCTTTTCTTCATATTTACTCGCCTTTAATTATTCAAAAGTAGACATAATTTTAAACGTAGATTAATTATTTTAGAATAAAAAGCCTTTCAGTATCGTTATATATTTCGACTACATTTTCTTTCGGTTTTAACGAATCATTTTAATCAAATCATTTATTTGTTTCTTTCAATTCACAATTATATATCTTAGGTGCATACATAAAGAATTATCTGTTGGTTTGCTAATGTTTAAGTTAATTGTAATATAATTTCATCTAAGTTATCGATAATACAAAATGAAGAATAACCATCGATTATTATCTCTTGAATCATTTATCATAAAACATTTTGTCGACACTTCTACCATTAGATTCTTTTTCATAAAAAAGATCACCGACATTTCTAGCGGACTAGTAAATTCCGCCAAATACTAAGGTGACCAAACAAACATAATCGAGTAAAACAATTGAAAACGCACCCAGTTATCGAGTAACAAACACAAAAAAAAAATATCGAAGTGATAACCCCCAACACTTTTGTCAAGAAATGTAGCGATCTTAATGAAAAAGTAATTGTTTAATCAATAATTTATAAATAATATTAATGATGAATGATTGTACAAAAAGCAGATTGCTCATATTGTATTACTACAAAACGATGGGTGTAACGGAAGCTAATCTTGGCCGACAGCCAGACTGTGCCCGCTGACTCGACACAATGACTACGGACCATCGACATGACTTGACGCCAATAGTTTTTCAGTTTATCATGGAATTAGGCCGCTTTTATAGGTCAGGCCGGGAATGCTTTGTAAAACAGATTAGGCACTTTTTATTTCGTTATATATTGGATCGCCTTTGCTTAAGTTTAAATTTATAGTATCGATTTTATTAAGTCTCTTACTTCTTAAAAATAGAACCGAAGAAAATAGGAGATTAAAGATTTTTTTTGCATTTTTCGAAGAATATTAGCCGGAGATAAAATGTATAATTACTTGCTCAAAATGTGGGTTAGCGTAAAAGTTTGAATACATAGTCGTTCACACATTGTTCCCCTTTCGGTTACAGACAATAGCTGCTTGAATATGTCAGACACAAACCGTTCGAAATACCGTGCGTCAAAATCCTGTATGATGATAATTTTTGCGAGGATTTCCTAACAAAGTCTAAAATGCAATAGACAACGTACCTATAAAACACAACCAAGATTTATGTAGGGTACTTAATGTTCCTTCTTTAAAAGTATTCGAAGAATTACAAACGTATCTTTTAACCCACTGTAAAAGCTAAGTTACCTCAACAAATGCCCCTGTTACTTTAACCCATTCATTCCCAACTTTTCAACTTCTCACTACGCTTCTGGTGATGTTGGCGTAAAAGTTTATCCGTGATAAGACTTGACATGGCATCTTATTTGTAATCGAAAATGTACTTTGTAATCAAAGTTTATATCACATATCTTTATTGACTTGATTAGTATGCCATACGAATAGCGCTGCAATTTTATTCAATGCGAGCTTTGTTTCAGAGAAATGAGGATAAATACAGCTGCAGTTCTAGATGGTGGATCAGAACAATCAGAAAGATCATTGAGGGCACAGTTTTCGTTTCTTAATTTGGTACCGAATCCGGAAGGAGGTAATAAGTGGAGGCAGGTTGGGCATATAATTGGTCGTACGGTTAAGTTGCATACAATTATTTGGCCTGGTGGTCGATTAGTGGCACATGGACAATCCACTGGAGCTCGTACTATATTTCGTGTTGTAACAGCTCTAGCTCCACCATTCGTTATGGAAGGAGAGCTTGATGAAGATGGTCAATGTCTCAGAGGCTTACCTTGTCATCGGCCGCAGACATCGGATAGAGATAACCTTACCCTGGCATTTGTTCCGGGAAGAGAAAGTGAACCTATAAGAGAAGATTTCTTTATGCCTACCTCAAAACCAGATACATACACAAAAATGGCAACGCATTGTTGTTATGGACTTGCTATGGATCTTTTAGAAAACATCGCGCAAGAACTTGAATTTGATTTTCATTTATACATTGTTGAGGATGGATTGTACGGATCAAGGAAACACATGAAGCCATTTCAGAAGATATATGAAAATACTAATACAGTTAACGAATATATGTCCAATGAGGAAAATTATCGCTCGCAGTATCGAAGAGGCTACGAAACACTGCATAAGAGTAATGTACATAATGTTTCAGAAGAAAATTTTGATGAAGATCGCGAAAAGTGGGATGGTATAATTGGGGATCTGGTTTCTGGTGCTGCACATATGTCGTTTGCTGCTCTAAGCGTTTCCTCAGCAAGAGCAGAAGTTGTAGACTTTAGTCAGCCATATTTTTTTAGCGGGATATCAATTTTAGCTGCACCTAATCAGAGGCCTGATATACCGTTACTCGCATTCCTTCTGCCATTTTCACCGGAGCTATGGGTAGCAATTTTTACATCGTTAAATATAACTGCAATCGCTGTAGCTATTTACGAGTGGCTTTCACCATTTGGATTAAATCCATGGGGACGTCAGCGATCTAAAAACTTTAGTATTTCGAGTGCTTTATGGGTGATGTGGGGTTTACTTTGTGGACATTTAGTTGCATTTAAGGCGCCAAAAAGTTGGCCTAATAAATTTCTCATTAATGTTTGGGGTGGATTTTCTGTAATTTTCGTAGCGAGCTATACAGCTAACATAGCAGCTCTTATAGCCGGATTATTTTTTCACAATGCTGTTGATGAATTTCAAGGAAGAAGTAATGTAAGTGGTTTTTAATATGACATATCTCGATGAATATTTGTTGTACTTGGTGTAAACTATAGCTATTTTATATTTTTAGTGGTTAACGTTAAAAGTGGGTACTCCAAGATCATCTGCAGCTGAATACTATGTACAGAGAAATAATCCTCAATTGGCTCAACAAATGCGTCGTTATGGCATTCAAGACATTGAAGAGGGCATAGAAAGACTTAGGTTAATATTTTTAAAATTTGCAATTTGTTTTCTTTTAATATATCTAAATTACCACCCTGATATGGCAAAAGAGGCAGGTTTGCATCCCGCCCTTATTATAATTAATATCGGTTTTTTTTATTTATTCCTTATATTTTTAATTATAACTAATATTTATCAAAATTATATATGATGATAGTTTTACAGTTCTTAGTAGCTTAATGATTCAATGAAAATTATAAATAACGTTATTTTCCATAATTTCCGACACAGAAATGGAACATTGGACCTTTTGATAGCTGATACACCTGTCCTTGATTATTACCGTGCGACGGATCACGGATGTAAACTACAGCGGGTCGGAGAGCATTCCCTCACCGACGACACTTACGCCATTGGCATGGCTAAGGGCTTTCCATTAAAGGTATTAAAAATAAATTTTACTTTTTTACTGACTCGTATTAAGTGCGGCATATTTTGTCGAAGTACGTAAATAGGTCGATTGAGTGACAGGGGAACGACTTCGGATTTTAGCAAGGAAAGATTGATGACACAAGGCCGCTAATGGTGTGATCGATAGTCGATGTCATATAGCTTACATTCACAAGATTATACATCATTTTATCTTATCCAAAAAATAACTTTTCCAGCCTACAGATATTAAAGTCTCATAAGCATTCGTATCTTTTAGAAAATGTGCGCAACTTTAGATACCAGATGTGGGGCTAAATCGCATATTTGTGGGACCAATCTTTCTCTCCTTAAATAATGATTAACTTCGGTATCTACGTTGTATGTTTTTAGGACAGTGTATCAGCTGTGATCGCTAAATATTCATCGAATGGTTATATGGACATATTAACAGAAAAGTGGTATGGAGCTTTGCCGTGTTTCAAGCTTAGTCCGGATTATGGTATTCAACCGAAACCTCTGGGTAAGAATACAATTAAATATCTAAAGACAATTGTAATTCGTGTTTTAAATAGTACATTATTTACAAAGTTTTAAACATTAAAACAATACATGTTATTCATTAGCAGAGGTAATGAGTAGAAGAAATTATTGAATTTAAAATTTTCTTATAGATAATTAGTTGTCTTATGAAAAACCTACAGTTTAAAAATTTACGTGTCTCTGTTTGAGTAGCAAACGCCCTGCAGTCGATTTGGCATTCGCCGGCCGCGATTTTAAGCAATTGATCGTGTACAAATCATGTATTTGTTTATACTGAATGAAAGTCGCACTCTATGCATTTAAATAGAATGTCGTTGATATATTTCAACGACGTCTACATCTGTTCCTTTGGCGGAAATTTCATTAGGATTTATCACCACCCTTACGTTAATCCAACCCCTCGGCACGTAAGGGGGACGATATTACCACGAGTCAACCTGAAAGATTAAACATAGAATTTATCGCTGAAAAAATGAGATGGCACGTAAAGCGTATTTACCTCTCACTCAGGATAATCCAGAGAATAGACGCAAAGAAAATTAAAAGTGATACAAGGTAAAATTCGGCGACATCGCGCTTACATTTCAAATCCGAGATCCGTGCCTGAAAAGACTTGTACAACTCGTTCGTTGAAACGATTATTTCTATCCAACAGATAAAGCAATTTCTATTATAATGACATGGTTATTATTCGAGAAAGTATAATTTTATAAATTCATTGATTATTATTAATATTCATGAAATTTTAAAATATTCCATATTAAGTATTAAATATTCTCAATGCAAATAAAGTATCAAGTGGAACAGAATAACTTATCATGGATTGCCAAGCAGTAGGTTACATTTTTCTTTTAACGATTCACTTCTCTTGAAATGGGCTCTCAACTCTCGGGAATTGAGTGGTATGCATTACCTTCGTTTATGATAATAACTGTTAACATCATTATTTCTATGCACAATAAAAGCGAAACAACTGTAGTAATTGTTGTGATAAAAATATTTTTGATCAAACCTTTAACTTGTTCTGCATTTCTTCGATGTATAGAAAGGAGGAAATTCTGAATTCGACCATGTTTCAACTGGCCTGCCGTGTGGTCCGAATTAAATTTTGTCTAGACAATTGGGAGGCGGTTAAGTATTTTGTTAAAAATAATTATATTGTTATATATTAATTATAATTATAAAACCGGCTTATAAAATAAACTGATACCGTTTTTACAAAATGTAAAAAATAATGCTTTTTATACCGTGAAATAACCTAAAACTATATAAAAAGCCTTTCATATAAACATAATTATTTATAATATTAATTCTCATTTTAGGCTCATTTAGTTTATAAAATGTTGTATCTAATAATTGCGTTGTTTTAATAATTTATATAAATAGCATTACACATTCGTCTACAAAGTAATAGTTGTTATTTATTTCATTTAATGTGTTGCTCGGCAATGTTGGTCTGATCCGGGTCAAATTTGTACTTTACCCCTATGCTCAATTTTGCCCGGGGCATCTGCAAACCTTTAGGGTTCAAAATTAGTTCGGTGGCTTAACATTAAGCCTTGTTTATGTCTAGTTTCACATATATGCATGATTTATATATCAAATGCATTTAAATAAGCTCTTGCAAGATGCAGAGTCTTGATATTATATAATACTTGTGCAGTGAACACGATAATAATCTCAATCAAGATTATTACGTGCCTCCCTCTTGTGTAGTGTATTATAGTCAATGACTGAACTGGGTCACATGGTACCTTTAGTACTGGAGTTGGAAAATTTTACTGCGGTTTATCATCTTCCCTCGTTACTGTGTAGAAGACATTAATCTACCTTACTAGAACTGCGAAAACTTTATCACATTACCTTTGTTATACACCTACGCTGCCATTCCGTTATGAATAACTTTCTTCTTTTATTTTCCATTCTCGCCAATTAAGTAATTAATAATTTTGTTTTGAATGCTTGGTTTTCTTAGCAAATTAATTTCAGCACTGAAACGTCTTCATTACAGCTCATATAATTGTCCTTGTAACTAATTCTGCTAAGCCATTTCATTATCACCAGTCAATTTGGCAACCGCTCGATCGGACGTGCCATAAATTTCTAACAACTAAGGCTGTGGACTTCATAGGTCATTAACCACACTAAACCAGTTTGTTCGTTGTAAATTTATTACCAGAACAGGTTTGATTGAACGGAAATGTAAACGGAGGGAAAACTGCATTCAAACTTTTCGAGCTTAAATATATTTTTATTTTCAGGGGTGGCAGCGGTTGCTGGAGTATTTATACTCCTGGGAGTGGGAATGGTCGTAGGCTGTTTAATACTAATATTGGAGCACCTTTTTTATAAATATACATTGCCGATATTACGACACCAACCGAAAGGAACAATATGGAGAAGTAGGAACATAATGTTTTTTAGTCAGGTTAGTACCGGTTTTATGGGGCATGTTTTCAAATATAAATGCAAATTGCTCACAACTACGACTTTCTGAGTTCATGGTTTGCTGTGTTAAAAATAACTTGTTTACATTTTAAATGGTAGTATTTTGTTTCAGAAATTGTACCGGTTCATAAATTGTGTTGAGTTGGTATCTCCGCATCATGCAGCTCGGGAGCTTGTAAACACCATTCGTCAAGGGCATTTCACCTCACTTTTCCAAAAGAGTGTTAAAAGGGTAATGGTATAATTTTATTCCTTAGTCTTTATGATATATTAAGTGATATCTATAACATATTTACGCCATTTTTTAAATTAATCTTTTGAGTAGTTTTATATTTCAAGCGAAAATCTTAAATATGAATATTAAAAGTATATAAGTCAGATTGCAATAGGAAAGCCGTTTGTTTCAGAAGGAACACGAACAACGCAGGCGAAGAAAAAGCAAAGCTCAGTTTTTCGAAATGATTCAAGAAATCAGAAGGTGAGTCTCGAATTTTGTTTGAAAAATTTAAATCTAAATAGTTTATTACAAATACATAACTTTATTACATTTCACACTTACATTTATATCACGATATTGGAGTATGCTTGTACAAAATATATGAAATATATTTAATTTTAACGTACACAAGGTATGTACATATTGTGTGAATTATTATTGTTTAACTACAACGAAAGGTTTATTTTTTCATCAGAGTTCAACAAGGTCGAGATCATTCACTGGATTCGATTAAAGAAAATGTCGCAATCGAAACCTCGGAGGTGTCAGAAGAAATGACAGAGTCAAAGTTCTTATCGCCCTCCCCCGATGTTTCTAGCCGGTCACCTCGCCAAAGTAGGTCACCCCGACAACTTCGGTCTCCCAGAAGCCGAAGAAAAAGATCTAGTCTCGCTGGACTGAACGTTCGACGTTTTAGTACAGATTCAGTTCTCGGCTCAGATTCAGCTTCAATATATGAAAGGACAAGTCTCAATATTGGTCGGAGATTGAGTCGTGACGTAAGTTTTTTAACAAGCTCTCCTCCGGATATTAATACTAGATTGAGATCGCCTTCTCCAATGGTACGGCGAGCTGAAGGTTCTTCCACTAGGTCTTATCAAGATGTTTCTGAAAAGAATCACAACTATCTAACGATAGATGCCCCGAGTCATCGCGCGAGCATAGAAATTATGGTTTCGCAGGAAAGTGAAACAATACCTCCAGCTCCGCCTTACCCTCGTGTATCTCCTACGGGAGCTAAATCCGAATTGTCAATACTATCTGAAGAGGAATTATTAAGACTGTGGCGAAGTTCAGACCGAGAGGTGAAAGAAGCGTTATTAGCTGCGCTCCAAGAAAAAAGAGCAAATCTGGACCCCAAACAAGATCCGGGCTGAGCGGCTTGATAAAGCGCTCTACTGAAAGGAAATAAATTTTTTGGAAATCACTTCGTATTCCTTATTGTTGCAGCTCGTCACGTGGTGAATAATAAGGAGTGTAGTTACGCGACCGCACGGAGTAGTTGAGCTGTATCTTTCTTAAATTGTTTGATGCGGATACATCGAACAGATGTTAGTTTAACGATCAGTGTTCATTTTAGTGTCTTGTCGTTGTATTGGGGGTGCTGCCTTACATTTAATATTTATTTAACTATAAATCAGCATCAAATAATTTAATAAAAGTGCTATGCAAGTGCGATGATTTTGAAAAATAATTACGTCCAATATGTTTTTAAGAAACGATGATTGAATATTTATGTGTGTAAAATTTAGCATAACATATTATATTAGTTAAAATTTTAAGTGTGTATGAGTATGTTATCGGCTAAGACCATATTTAAAGTGCTTTATCCTACTATTAGTGTAGCTTGCATTATACCGAGTTATGTTGTAATGCAAAATTAATGATAAATAAACGTGTCTATTCGAAACGACTTATTCAGAAATGAATTAAAATGTAATATTAAGTGTATCATAGGAATATGATGATTAAAATATATATTATATCCAAATGTAACAAAAATTTGTTCATTAATGATGATATATGCTTAAATTTTTCTGTACAAAATTTGTTGATGTTTTGTATCATATATTTAAAATTATTAGATAAATAATTTTTGTATTATAAAAACGCATTATCATTGTTTTCTGTTAGTTAGTTAATTTTCTTATATGCATACGTATAATAGATACCACCTAAAACAATAACATATAAATGATATATTTTATCAGAGTGTTGATGAAATCTTTTACACCAGGCATTTGGCATTATGTTCAATAATTATGTCCGTATTTAAAAATTACTCGAGTATTTTATAAACCGTAAAATTTATTGGAATTTTAACAATTTTGCAATTTCAGCAAATAATTATTTATTTACGAACTATTGCATAATGGATGAATAAATCGAGTTTATAATCCGATTTGAGGTATTAAAATACATGTACTTACATAGAAACAAATATGAAGAAATATTTTATTAATAATAAGTATCATTAAAAAATGGTAAAAAAAAATACTGCCACATTACCTTATAGGAGTAGGTAATATAAGTAAACCTTAACATACGATTGCACCCTAGATTTAGTAATATTCCTATAATATGGTTATCAATATCTTATCCTAGCTATCTTGAAATCTTATGAGCATAACTTTAAAAAACATTTAATTATTTTAAATCGACTTCTAAACTCAAAGGGAGGTTCAAAGTCCGACTTTTTTTTTTTTTTTTCTAAAATGCTTATAAATCTAAATTAGAACAGTTCTGAAATATAATTGGTTTATTCTCAAATTTTGGACCAAAATAAAATTATTTATTAAGTTGTATGGCTCGTAAAGATCTATTGGATGTGATTCATCTAGTGATATTAATGTCTTATGCATTTCTCTTATAAAATATTGTACATTAGATATTTAGATTTAGAAATTAATAGGAATTGATAGAAAACAATCTTAATTAGTAAATTGCCAGACGTTTTAATGTAACCACACAAATTTTAGCTCTATGAGTTTTAGTAAAGAATTATATTTTAGCAACGCAGTCCAAATATAGAGAATTGTTTGCGATGTATTTTGCGTTTCTATTGTGCAAGAAGAAAATTTTGTATATGTTACAACGCAGCGTAATTTTTGTAATGACATGATGTTAATACAATTTTAAACAGTTAATCTTTTGCCTATGTAGCGTCATACTTTTACTGTTTTATTTTAGTTTTGAGTCGGATTACTTTTGTTATTAAATAACACATATAATAAATATTTAACTGATTTAAAAGTATAGGATTAATGGGTAATAAATGAATACAAAGATTAATGGGGCGAAACAAAATTAAATTAGTTTTAATGGAACGCCAATTTTGCTAGAAATTATAGGTATGTATTAATAAAATATAGTAAAATATCTGTATGTTAAGTAATGTAAATATACGAATTATTTAAATAACATCTATAAAAATTATTATTTGGAGGAATTAAATGAAAATTAGAATTTTAACTACTTATTAGAAAAACAAGGATTTGAAGAATGACTGGGTTGTTTTGGGTTTATATTAAATATCATATTATTTATCCATTTCTCTAATTATCCTACAAATGATGCAAGAAATATATATATTATTTGTGCGAAATTGACTTTCATTTTATTTTAGTTCAATTGTATCACACCCGTGTAAATATATCATAAAATTATTAAAAATAATCAAATAAATTTTGAATAGTGTTTTGTGATCAGAAAATATTTGTTTTCTCAAAAGTTACCTAAATACTATTTGAATCGACATCACATTTTCCAGTTTTTACTATAAATTGAAGTGAAAAGACTTATGTGACTTCATATTGCAACACAAAAGTACACATATCTGCACGTTCATTAATTATAAGATAATCTTGAACAGTTATGGTCGTAAATTACAATATTGTATTCTGAAGTGTATTGGTTTACCTCGACCCAAACCTTGCTAAGCGGGCAAACCATATTAACGTATTAATAGCATGCACGCAAATAGTATGTTATACAAAAGATAGTAAGTATTGGTATTCAGATAATCATTTTTAACCGTCCACCTAAATGTGAAATTTAATATGAGAATTTTCATCGTGCATTCATATGCACGTAAATTGTCAATACTGTGTCTAATGCATCAATAGCTGGTGAGTATACTATATATAAAGGTCATTAAAAAACCTCGTTCATATGAATAATGAGCGGTGGCATTTTACACTCTTACAATTTAGTACTTTCCATGTCATTTGACGGCCGAGTTGTTTAAAATTGTTTACTCTAAAATAGAGAGAAAATATGAAACTCTACGCGTTCATTTTCATTTTTAATTGTGCACATTTTTCCATGCCGTTGGACTGCTTTTGGAATTCTTGTCAATATAAAAAATTTTCAAGTAAAACTCCGTATAACTGTATTAGAGATGATATCAGGGATTCTGTTGTGAAGCTTGACGGTGAGTTATTTAATTAAATTGTGCGTGAATTAATTGCTTAGGGTTTTCTGTGGACCTTCATGAAGCCATTGTGTAATTACTTGCCATAAATATTCTACGCAATGCAAGTCAATGTTATCTATCAATTTGCTTGTTTATATATTACATGATCGTACTCGCAGTACATTAAAATGGGTAATTTTATGTTACTAACCGTTTTAAATAGCCATTATTTAGTGACTAGTAAATTAAATTAAAAAAGTATGCTTTCCTTTTCATTGCAAATTTCTTACAATCAACTCACATACATTTACATCAACGTATAAATTAAATACACAGTAATCATCTGAAAAAAGTTGACGATTACATTAATTGTTTGTGAAATGCAGATGCATACGAGGTAATGGCAATAGCACGCTCACTTATAGGGGACCGATATTGAAAGAGTGATGACATTTATATGGTCAATTCCATACGAGTATCGGACGAAAGATGGAATCTGAACACATAGATAGATATATATACACATACAAAGGTTTACAGATTATCGATCTCAAATAGTTTACATCCCAAAGTTATTTATGGGTTAATGGGAATGTGTTTATGATAATATCTAGGAGTGAAGTAACACGATATAAAAAATTATTTATCATCCTGATAAATAAACAATCGGGGCCAGGATGTCCTATACATATGTCAAAATTATAAATTATAAATCATTTCAATGCTATAAAACTATAAAATTTAATACGAAATTGTATGCAATTTCATTTAAAATATAATATTTAAAATATGACGTTACACTAGCTTTCCGTAATGAAAGGAAATTCCCCTGTGAATGAGACGTTACAACGCAGTAACAAGTAACCTATGCTACTCTTTAGCCTCCTAACAATCTCCAGACTTAAAAATCATATCATAAAAGCGCTCCGCCATGGCATGAAAGAAACACAAATAAAAAACTACACTTTCGCAATTACAATATTTATGCGTGGCGTTTTTGTTGTTAGCATATGCATAAAAGTCTTAAAACTTAGATGATAGGTATTATAGCGATGCCATTTTTTGATAATAAACCTCATGACCACCACCACCAAATACATTATAAAGTTAAAATCTTAACAATGGTTTTAACCTTTAACTGTAGTATAATATACATTTTAAGGATGTGACGTTATAAGCATTTGGACAATAATAAGGCACGGGAAACGAAGTCCAGGAGGAAATTATAGTCTCTATATGAAAGATGCTATATCGCTGCGAAATAAAGTAAAATCCAGCTATGAGAAAGGAACTAGGTTTCTGTGTGCACAAGATGTGGAAAACTTGATTAATTGGCAAGTTGACAGCGAATTGTTTGATAAGGCTCACAGCTTAACCAGAGAGGGCTATCAAGAAATGTTCGGGATTGGAAAGAGGTTAAGAGAGGCCTTTATACAACTGTTGGACAAAGTGGAAAATGGAAGTTATGTCATACGATCTGCGTATGGACATTGGGTTGAAAATGGCGTGATCGGTTTCGTTGAAGGTTTGTCGAACAACAAGAGTATGGAGATTCAGCATTTAGCTCCACAAAATGATAGTTTAGCGGTATGTTACGTGCATAATAGTTTATTTCTAAAGTTTTAAGTATCATCGTAAAATTTGAAAAATAATTTTTAATTTATATATTATGTGCATCAATAAATGAAATGCTTATGAAATCTCTTTCGGTATATTTTTTATTATTTAGATAGTATTATTGTAGTATAAAATTTATAGTACGTTATAATAGTATTTATTTTTTGTTAAAATAATTATATGTTTGCATAAAAATATAATCTATATTACAGGTTTATTATAGATGTCCGAAATATATGAAGGAAATTCGTAGACATCCTAAAACATATAGCGAATATGATACATATCTTGAAAATAAGGAATATCTAGCAGTAAGTAGTATCTTCAGGAAAGATGCTTATCTGATAATGATTTCTTAAGAATAGTGATAAAAATAGTAAAATAAATGAAAATACACGTATGTTATCGCTATACAGTATTATACGATCACTTCAAGGACAAATTATTATTATTATTCCACACAATTTTATTTTTATAATTTTAATTTTGAATTATTGTTCCGTAGGGAGGTTTGGTTTGTTGGAAGAATGTTTGACGATGCTGTACATTTGCATCGTTTGTGAAATTTTGATAAATAATATGAATTCATCGTGAGAATAGTTTGTACATATGAAAATAATTAAATAAATAGATAAGAAACTACATAATATTACCGTTAAATCAAGTGTTTGCAACGTAAATTAAATTATTTTTTTTTTATATTAAGCGTTTTTGTAAGAAAGTCTTAATATTTATAGATATACTCGTCTTTTATTAATTTCAACTTTATGCACAATAATAAACATCTCATTTCATTCAATTTGCTAAATTTGTAGTATGCTCATACCTACTCGAATATACAAAACGAATTTTATTACATGAATATATGATATATTTTTGATTATTGATCCACCATACGTTTCAGGCCAAAAAGAGAATAGAAAATCGAGTTGGCGTGGAGCTTACAAATGACAACATTACCGGTCTGTATGACCTTTGTCGGTATGCCTGGTCAGCCATCGACAATAAACCAAGTCCCTGGTGTGCTTTATTCTCAATGAAAGACCTTGAAGTTATGGAATATGCTGGAGATTTAAGACATTATTATAGGAATGGCTTTGGGAATCAATTAAATGTACTAATGGGCGAGATTGTCATATCTGACCTGTATAAGAAGTTTATACACGCAAAAGATAATCGTGGTGTCAAAATTGTAGCATATTTTAGTCATGCCACGATGCTGGATATGGTAGTATCAGCTCTTGGGGTATTTAATGATAAAATGCCTCTCACGGGTACATTTCGTAACGTGAATAGAAAATGGCGTTCTTCAAAAGTATCTGCATTCGCAGCGAACCTAATTGCAGTTTTGTATAGGTACTATTGTTTTTTTAAATACGATAAATGTACTTGCTAATTGAGAAAGCTAGCCGACCTAATTGGCACGTCGGATTGACCTTGTTTTTGTGCCAGTAGGTGGATTTCGAACTCCGGTATTGATAAAAATTGTTGTGCGATAGTTATATTGTTTTATTCAATGCGATTACGCAGAATTTGCTTTGTATTGATAATACAACGGATGTTTCTGCGAAAAATATAATGGTCTGCATATTTCACTTTATAGTAACCATAAACAATTTATTACATACCTTTATAACCGAGTATTATATATTATATTATTGTGGGAGTCGAGCACGCTTCGGCACGAATTGGGCCAGCTCGCACCACCCCCACAGAAAACCGGCGTGAAATAGTGGCATGCCACTGTGTTTCGGGCGGTGAGTGGGGGAGCCGGAGGCCCGTTTCCTTTTCCTCGCCCGTCCATGTCCATTCCTTCTTTCCAGTCGTTAATCCATTCCTTTTCCCTTATCCCAAAAAACATTCAGCGGGCAGCGCATTCGCAGAGGCCCAACCTTTGCGAATGTTCATGGGCGGTGGTGATTGCTTATCATCAGGCGATCCACCAGCTCAGTTGCCCGCTATGACATAAAAAAAAAAATATGATATGTCGATGTTCTCAATAATATATTATAATTTGAATATTATAGCACGACTGATATGATTAAATTATATGATACAAGTTAATATTTATATAATGTGGTTCGTAATTACTTACTTATATTTAAGATAGATTGACGATTAAAGCAACAGGGGTAAAACAACTATTTCGTACATTCATACAAACGTGAGACGAGTAATTTTACGCTATTTACATAATCGCAACCGATGCCATTCTCAATTTGGAGTGAATATTCGTTTGATGAAAATCTGTTTGTATTTGTACGTAATCTAATTGCGATTCACCTTAAAATATACCAACACAATATTGTCTAAACAGATATTATAAAAGGAAGCATGCATGTTTTTATATCCAGGACATTTGTAATGTTTTTATAAAAAACCGCTGGACTCATTTCAAAATCTTTTTCACCAGTACTTAACTGAGTGACACAAACTGTATGAACCACGAGCAAAACCGGGACGGACCACAAGGTTCCAATAAAATTTACAAAATTTTGCTTTGAAATTTATTGTATATATTTGTTAGCAACGAAACGACGCTAGTTCATTTCATTCTAGTTATCGAAGTAAAGAATCCCTATTCGAATCAAATCGCCAGTAAAACCATTATGGGGACAAGTGAAATAACATCCCTTTTTCCGTTCTCACAAATGGAGGTCGTTAACAATTTTCATAAATTTACAGATGCGGAAACGTTTACAAAGTGGGATTTTATTTAAATGAAGAGCTTTTAACATCAATGTGTGATAACGGAATATGTTCGTGGCAAGAATTTGAAAATAAATTGATACCATTTCTAAACGTAACTCTTGAAGTGTGTTTTTAAACGCATAAACAACTCAGTTGATGAAAACGCTGACTTGAAGAAATTGTGAAAGAAGCGTTATACTGTCCTTGTATAACAAACTATATCTACTTAAACTCACGTTAACACTTACGTTTATATTCAGTAACATTATACTAAATGTTACGTTTCGCAAATAGCTGCTATTAAAAAAAAAAGATTTATCTAGAGCAAGTCAATTTGTCACTTTCTTTGATACTTTGAAACACGTGGATCATAAAAACCTTGGTGTGGAGATATTTCTAATATTAATGTTACACAAAAACTACATTGCATTGATTTTGTATATAAATCTTAGAGCTTCATATAACATTACCATATACTGTTTGTAGAAATATACTAGATAGATTTTGGAAATTGTGAGTTCTGTCCCAGACGAAAGCAATGTACGGGTTGGTCAACTCTCTTTCAAACGCTAATTATGTACGATTTATCCTTGAACCTAGTCAAGTTACTTATACTTAATAAACTAATTTATGCATTTCAAGTTTTTTTGTGGATCCTTTTGAACAACCACCAAATTTATAATCAGCGATAAATATTTCCTTTTATTTTACATCAGATTCTCAAATGCTTGGTCGGATGCTAATGGTAATAAACTTCCATTTAGAGATCATGCGCTCTCGGAGTTAGACATCTCATAATATAAAATCAAGATGAAGATAATTTCATTACATCTGCTTCTTTGTTGCTTAGTTAATTCTGTAATTTCCTACTATTGTTACTGGAATACGGGATGTCCATACAAATATTTATCGAGTGAAACGCCTTATAATTTAGTAAGAGGTGATATTCGTGATTCAGTAGTCAAATTGGAAGGTAAGATTAAAGGAATTATTTATGAACCATATGAAAATATCTTAAAGCCTACAGTTATATTGTAAATTTGTTAAAATTGTAGTCTTTCAATCAAATTGATTGAATTCAGATTCGAAATATAAAACAATGTAGTCAGAATTGAAGTTAAAATGGAACTCTATTGTTTTATCAATATTGTGGTTAATATTAGTTTGCCAATGCTACTTTTTTGTGTCAAACTCGCTTTTGTTTAATCTATCTTAATTAAATAAATTTATATGCCCAGCGCGGAATAAAAGAGTTATAGTAAAAAAACTCCAACAGAGAACACAAACACAATGGAGTTGACGTGACTTGTTGATATTTTTCATAAAAAAACAATGTATGCTAATAAAATAAAACCTGCTTTTATTAATTGTATAGTATTTCTACTCCCGCTAATAAATATCGTTTAGTTTGCAGACTAAAAATAACGAATCAGTAAATCATTTTCTTGAAATGACAAATCGTCAAAATTAAGTTTGGGTCGGTATCATAAGCTGGATCTAAATTAATCAAAGTCTCGGTTATCAAAACGTGAAACCGATCCCTGCTTATATACCTACGATATTTAAGACGAATATAATATGATGTCTGGATTAATACATTGTCTTATTTGCAACCATTATTCGATTTGTCTCAGAAATTAACATATATTAAGTCAATATTAATGAACCAGTAGTTATTGTCTTTCGAAATACTTGATATATTTAGCTGTTATGTCACAAGCTTTCATATATAAATCAGTAGATATCGCAATGAAAATTTATTTATACAATTCATATTATTTATTGTTATGCGAATCAATAAAAATAAAAATGTAAATGTACATTGCCTTGTTTAACAAAAAGTAAAAAAAAAACACATTTTTATATAGGTTGTGAACCTGTAAGTATCTGGGGAATATTCAGACATGGAAAGCGTTATCCCGATTCGTCCACCAGCAGGGCTATGAAAGAAGCTGTTTCTCTTAGAGAATACATATTTTCGAGTTATGAAAAGGGACACAGTTCATTATGCGCTCAAGATGTGGAAAATTTACGCATTTGGGAATTTGACGGCAAAATGTTTGAGAACAAGGAGGATATAACTGATGAGGGTCGTAAAGAAATGCTATTTCTGGGGAAACGATTGAGGGAAGCGTTCCCGGATATTTTGAATGATGTACAAGCAAGGTCCTCGACATTCAGATCTGCGAAAGGCCCATGGTTGGAAAATAGTATAAAGGAATTTGTCAAAGGCTTGGGACTTAAAAATGTTGCCATTGATAAGCCTAAAACGGGATATGATGATATTGCTGTAAGTAACATATTCATATTGTTAGCTGGCGATTACCTCCGCCTTCGTATGTTGTACCTAACATAGCCTATAACATTCAGGAATCGTAGGGCATATCCCGTATCCAAGGGTGAAAGAATTTTTGAAATTGGTTAAGAAATTCCAGAAGAGAAAAATTGGCACGTTTAAACAAACAACGAGCGTTAGATTCAGCGTTATATTATTACAGCACATTTTATTTTCTTTCTAAGAGTTTAATTTTTCTTTGAGATGTTTGTTATAGTTATATATATTTGATCGTTTTTCAGCCTTCCGTCACTGGTGAAAAATCGGAGCAAAATAATTTAACCTTGGATGTAGAATTGGTTAAATATCTTAACACATCAGACTATCTTGTTGTAAGTATATATTTGAGTTTCTTATGATAAGGGGTAAATTGAAAGAGCCATTAATAATAAAAAATTAACATAACCAAGGAGAGTAATAAAACCAATTTTCGTATTAATATTTCATATAACATACAATAAAAATAGAACACTTTATTAACATTACGGTTTAACAAATAACTTAAAACTATTGAACTTGACTTAATGCTAAAAGGATTGGAGTTCAACATTTTACAGAAATGTGGCTTTAACTGTAGAATTAATTTTTCGGCGATATACTACTTTCTAAAACTGATAATACAACATACGAAACTTCATATTTATAATAAACTGTATTTTATTAACAAACGTAAATTAATTTAAAATATTACGTGTGGGTTCAATAAAGAAACACATAAATGTATAGAAAGAAATAATTTACTGTGTTATTGTGGTACTGTTTGACTTAATAAAAAATGCATAATTTATTTAAATGAGTACCTGCAAATATGTTTTAGATAATGACTATGTGGTATATATTCATTTCTTTGTATGTAGGTAAAGGATCGTATTCATCGTCGAACCGGGATCGATTATGTGCTCACAGATGACAACGTTACGGCTTTGTATAATCTGTGTCGTTACACGTGGTCGGGGATCGACGGCAAGGCGAGTCCCTGGTGTGCACTCTTCACGAAAGACGACTTGCAAGTTCTAGAATATGAGGAAGACTTGAGACATTTCTATTCAAATGGCTACGGGTTCCCCTTTAGCGCGCTTTTGGGAGGCGTGCCCTTGGCGGATCTTTTTGGAAATTTCGAGAAGGTCAAACTCGGGGAGGGAAAGAAGTTTGTGTCATATGTTACTTATGCAGAGACTCTGGAACAAATTTATACCGCGCTTGGTCTGTTTAAAGATAGCAGCCCATTAACAGGCACAAAAAGGGACCCAGACAGAAAATGGAGGACCAGTGTTATGTCTGTATTCTCAGGAAACTTCTTAGCAGTATTACACAGGTAAAAAAAGTTTTTAAAAGCTTTTTTACAGAGGCATATCCAATTATATTGTATTAGAAACAACTTACTGTTGTTTACTTGTTGGCACTTTAAATACTGCAAGCTGTAGCAAGTTATATCATGTGATATTATTTTTTTTCTTGGCCAATAGTAGAATTAACAATCAGAATTAATATTTTGCAATGGAAGTTTGATAAAGGTACTTTCATTAAGTAACTTCAAATGTGTTTCTTTCCTAACACAATCATTATTACAGATGTAAAAGAGAAAACCAAGAAGATGACTATAGCGTTGTTTTCTATATGAACGAGGAGCCTATAAGATCATTATGTGGAGACGGTGTGTGTTCTTGGCAGGAATTGAAGTCGAAAACAAATTAAAGTAATTCACGACGACCTCAACTTTTGGGAATATCTGCCGTAAATCTTTTACTGATCGTATCGTATCAGTGCTGTTGTGTGTAGTTACGAGCTTCAATAATAATATATAAATATAAATATATATTTTTTGGATTTTTTCATTTGACAAATCACAACACAATATACCTAGTAATTCTGAGGAAAAATTAAATAGTTATTGCTAAAGTGTCATCCATTTTAATAAATTATTGTCTAAAATATAAAATTTTCAAAACTTAGCGTACTGTGGATATACAAAAAAAAAACATATTTAAGTTAATACATACACAATTTTGATTTGATGATTGAAGAAAAGAAAAATAAATCCTGGAGACTAAATGCATTAAAAAACTTATAAATAAGCCATAGTGACATATTTTAATCGCTTAGCAGCGACTAAACCTTATGTTGCCACAATAGCTCAACCGTGAACATCATTGAAAAACGAATAGAATACTTTTTAGAGAAAAATAAACTTTTTAAGCCACAGTTTAACATTTGTTCAGGTGACTCTCACAAACTGCAGCTACATAGTTGGTCCACGAAATGTAGTGTACGAAAAACAATTAAAGCGCAACCGTTGGCTTTTAAAATACAGTTTTTGTATGAAACTGTACAAGAAAAGTTGTTATTTTTAACTGCCTTCCATTTTTCCTATTTAAGCATTGAAAACGAGTGTTATTAAAAGTTCTTAAAAAGTACATTTATCGTCATTAAAGCATCAAATTCGATAAACCAAAAAATGTATACTTATACACGTTATTTAGTATAAAGTTGTCGAAAACAAGTTTATCAAAAACATGTTTTTTGTCTTTAGAGTTCAACGTTCTGTTACAGATAATAAAATAGATTTAGTAAGGTGTGACAATTAGGCAATTTAAAACTATCGTAAAATTAAGAGAAAGACCCTGTTTTTATTATTATTTTTAGGTCATGGACTTTTAAACTACAACAGAAGTAGAATACGCAAACAAAATTCCGTTCCCGAATATGTAATTGCATTAATATTGTAATTCAATTTTACTGGTAAGCAACTAAAAATGTAATATGTACATCGTGTTTCTCTTGGGACACTGCAAGCTACTGACTATTTACTAAATGTACCCGACGGAATTAACAAAAACAGCGGTGATACTAGTTTTGCTTGTTTAGCATATCCATTCATAGTAATGACCAACTGGATTTCAGTGACTTATTTCAAACAAGCGAGGTATTAAAGGGCATAAAAGTTGCCTTTTATACAAACAAACCATTTTCTGTACACTAATTTCTGTGCAATCTAATTAGCTGGAATATTCTACACAACTGACAACCAAGTAAAACCTACTTGTTTCACTATTCAAACAACTCTTTAAATTTTCGCACTGTTTGACTTCGAAGAATTCGACTAAATGAAAAAAAACTGAGTATTTTCAAAAGATAAAATGATCAAAAGATATCATAAATGATTCCTACCACACTCACTAAATACCTGAGTGTTAAAGGATAATATTTTGTATCTCAGTAAAACGTTTCGGTGGAAACACGCTGTGAAAATTACCAGGTATATTAACAGCGTTCTGAATTTAACCTATCTTTTAGCAATCACAGCTGAATTGGCGAACCGATCTTTGAATTCAAATGAATTAGTTTTAAGAATACATTAATTCGAATATAAATTGGGATGTTTGTTTCTGCATCTGTTTGTTATATTGATATCTTCTTTTAAATAGTTATTGATAAATTATTTATACCATTACGTATACATAAAAACCAAACCAGTAATAAAAAAACAAATACGAATATAATTTGTGCCTAGACTACTGTATATAAGAAGTTAATTGGTATTATATTCATCGATAATTACTAAACTTATCAATTTTTTTTAAGTTCACTTCGGAAAAAAAATACAAGAATAAAATAACAGCATACTAGAATAAATTATTATATTTGCAATTTCGACTACTCAATATCAATTAGTTATTAAGGTCGAAACTAGCTTGTTAATAATACTTACGATTAAAAATGCAATAGAATTATATCTATGTTCTACCATAAGTCATGGCGATCTATCAAAAAGTTATAATTTAATTTTAGACCCTTTTTGGAAGGAAGGCACGATCATAACTTCTAACAGTAACCGCAAAACATCGCTTATAAATATCGTGGAATATGTAGATGACTACAGTTGTTTACATATTTTGATACTGTTACTTATAATGATGCAACTTTAAACTACGTAATATTTAATCTAATTTAATTTATCTTTGCGTTAGCTGATCCACTCATTCATTTGTTATCAAATTGAATATTTATTCCCGTTTATTTGCAACATTGTTAATTGGACCTCCGTTCTTAATAGTCCAGTATCAGAGATAAAACGAGTTTTTCCATTCCGATCAGTGTTATTGAGTCTTGCACATTCAAGCATACAAACTCTTTAGCTCTATCTACACTTCTACATCTAAAGGGAAAACTTGTGTGTTTCTGTACGTCTTCTACATCTAAAGGGCAAACTTGTGTATTTCTGAACGTTTTCACACAAAATCCACTGGATCTAATAGAGAATAAAAATTCATTTACCATTGGAAATTTGCGAGTTTACTGATTGACATAGGCAGGCTATAATGTATGTACGGGCGAAGCCGAGGCGAACTACGTGTATATTATTTATTTATTTATTTTATTTATAATACTTTATTGTACAAAACAGAAAGTAAAGTTTATAAAAAATATAATGTGGCACAATGATATTTTGTACAAAAGGCGGCCTTATTGCTAGACAGCAATCTCTGCCAGGCAACCTATTATATTAGATTACAAACTTATAAATGTAATGCTTGCCAGATATTTGACCACCTTCTCCACAATTAATTACGTACGCTTTATATGTATTTCAAACCGATACAATGTTTTAAATATTATTACATTTGCCTTTGATCATCCGTTCGTTCTAGTTCAAATGGTCTGTATATTTGCATAACAAGCCGTTTGATTCAAATCTACATACACGCTATATCCGAACATAGAAACACGAATACAGTTCAATATTAAACACTGGACATTTCAAGTACAGAACGTTATTAAAAAACCGCTCTTTACATTATTACATTTTACTATGAGACCAGTCAACTGTTTTACATTATGATATACAATTTCTGAGCAGGAAATACTATTCAACGAAATTTGACACAAAGATAGTATGTTGATAGACTGGAAAGGTAGGTTTTTATGTCTCGAAAAGCGTATGAAAGCTGCTGCTTCAAACAAGGATTATAAGCGTAGTGTTCGTAGGGTGTTCCTTACCATAATCGCAGATAACATACTGTCATAATTTAATCGTAGTGTAGCTTTACAATGCAAGGCAATGCCGTGAGCGACAGAAGCAATAACACATGTTGGGGAATGAGCTAAGATTGATAATTCTACAAAATTTATTAAACCTCTATGAACTTAGATAGAAATTATCGCTCGCAATATGTTGGAGAGTATTTCTTAAATATATACTTTCCAATACTACACATGGCATGGTGTACGCGTTAATAAATTAATCATAGTATAATTTGCTAATAACTAACTTATCCGGTGAAAACTTCGACACATTTTTCTTTATTTTTCTTTTTTAAAAGTTTCCTAGACTATTGTGTGAATGATTGTCAATGAAAATAGCTGGACCAGTTTGGATTCTCTTCTATTCTCGAGTTATAGCAAAACTAACGAGCTTCACTTAATTTAAACATATGCAATAAATACAGATTTATTGTCAGTGATATATGACTTTAACTAGCTATTTTCAAATCTGACAAACAATTTAAACCAGCAAGTTAAATAATAGTATTTGCGCTTCTTCACATAAATTGTCGATTTGCTTCATACATTCTGCTTACTTCCGTTTTTTACAAATATTTCGTCCTCTTAAAACACTTAACTGCTAGATACGTTATCATGGGATAGTCGACCTCGATATACGTTTCTTTTATTCATATTTATTTTGTTTCGCTAAATTTACTGATATAAATAAAGACACAATTAATATGTTACGCTTATACCATTCATTTTGATTATAATGCTAAAGGTCAATGACATATACAAAGTACATAAAAAAAATTAAGTATATCAAATACAAAATAGAAAACATACGATAAATTAAATATTATTAATGCATATTATTTTTCCCGTGCATAATTTAGTAATTATGTTAATATCTATAAGTGTCCTAAAACAATATAGTCGATAATAAATATTTTTTCGGATGATGAGGGGCATTTATTAAAACACTAATTATTTTTTTCTAACCCTTCTATTGGTGTTATTTATGTGAGTAATAAAATCGCATCCTAAACATTTATTAAACGTGGTTATAAAACGTGTTCAAAGTGCCCTCTGCGTGATATTTCTTTCGGATCAAAACTCATAATGTTAATGACTTGGGTATAATATAAATTATGTGCATATTAAATAATGATCTTATTAATCTTACTTTTATTCCAAAAGATGCTCGATGTCGTGAAGAAGTTCAGTTATTTACTACGCCAATGGCAATTAATCTTAAATAATACCCAAATGTTAAACAATAGTAAAGGTGAATTCAAAGACCCTCGTCCAAAGCCCTCGAGTCAAAATATCAAGTAATAACCATTAATGTTCACGAATCGCTACGACAATGTGATAATCTATAAAACGCAAATTTTGGGGGACAAATAATTAAAGGATTCGTGAGTCAAAGTCTCGTTGATCAGTAAACTAATGCTTTAAATTTAAATAACAAATCAAATGGGTTCTTTTGTGCTTAAATAACTATGACAATTTCAACGTTTTGTATTTAGAAATTAAAGACTTTTTAATGGATTTTGAAGGCGAATTATTCATTACATTTTTCATCCCGACGAAGTGACAGTTTATTAATTTGCTTTTTTATGCGTTGTCTCTTGACCATGACTAAAATTTTAGTTTTCAATCTTTAAATTATATTAAAATATATATCACACAGAAAGCATATACATATATAGCATTATTTTCTGTCTTATATATTTTTTACGTCACAAATATTATCTTTGAAGGATAGCTAGCTTTCCTATTAGGTTTAAAACCATAATACATCACGTTGACCAAGGCCGAGTTGATGGATATCGCCTGTAATAATATTTACTAGCTTCATAACCGCTGTTTCAATCACGTATATTTTTCCATACCTACAGCGCATATGTGAAAAGAGTTTGATATAAAAATTTTGATGCCTATGAGAATTCACCACCTTATAGGTAAATTAAAATAAAGCTTGTTTGATCTCACTACTTGCCAAATTCCATTCAAATCCAGATTATCGTGAAAACATCAGCTGTCTGATACCTGGGTATTTGTATCGATAACTCGTTTGATTGCCTAATTGAAAACATTGAAAATAAATTGAGTTAATAATTGAGTAATTATTTTAGCTATTCTTTTAACTTGAATTATTTAAACGAAGTATCTGCTAAAGTATCTAGTTGCAATGTACGAGCAGCATCAGAAGTAAAAGGACACACATTTTCATCCTCATGAAAGTTGTAATGCACGGTTAGGTGTTTGTAGATGTTTGTGTACTGCGTCGGCAATATAATCGCCACGTCTGGTTTGATCTCTTGGGAGCATTACGAGTCAATTCCACCTAATGTCACAGTGCATAAAGAAGTCTATTGAAGATGTTCGTGCTGACGCTACACAATGTGTGCTATTTTCTCTTTGTCTTTCCTCCGTTATACTCCCCAGAACGTGTCACGTCGGGAGACGTATCGCCGTACCGCTGTTACGTTTTTCCTTTTAATTCCTGTTAGCTAATAAAATATTGCAGATGCCTTGCCCGGGGACTATTGTCGCTTTCAACGAACCATTCATAATATAAATTCCTAAAGTTTCGAATAAAATGTATGATTATTTTCTATTTTTATTTTATTTTACTGGCGTAGGTTGGAGTTAGTTGATGTATTTACCTACAGTTATTATGTCATTAATCAAGTCAAGGTATAAACAACGTATTATTTAGCCAAGGGCACATATTTGAAAGCGTTTCATGCATACTAATATGCGTAGTATTTCAATAAATATTCAATATTACTTATTTCAAAAATTCAGACTCAGACGTGTGTTATTCTCGGGAAAATTTTCTTTATAATAAATCCTACTAGTATCACTTCTAAGAGGCTTCCCCATATCCATTTTAAGTAAAATTCGCCAGTTTAAAAACATATCCGACTCTTGTTAGAATCATAAAATCGGTTTTGGCTTCATTCCAAGTATATTAAAGTGCTATTTCAAAATTGATTTCTATGTTGTATGAGATATCATTTTTAAACCGCATATGGAGTTATTAGCTATTTATTATTATCTAAGAAAGGATTTAGAAAATTTAGTTCAATGTTTTATATACAAAACAATATCTATCTATCAGTTTTCCCATAAGCTCTAGCTAATCGGTTGTCATATTTGTTTGCCAAATATTGAGATTGAGTACAACATCGAACATTATTTTGTGTACAAAGTAATAACTCTTATATTATTTTATGTGAATAAGGAAGACGTATTTAATTTGGGAGTCGTGCACGCTTGGGCACGAACTGACCGGCTCGCACCGGGGAAGTACTACACCCCACATAAGTCCGGCGTGAAACAGTGGCTACGAATGTTCATGGGCGATAGTGAATGCCTACCATCAGGCGAACCACCTACTCAGTTGCCAGCTATAAAAATCATACAGGATACAGGATGTATATTAAATTTTCTAATAACTTTATTTGTGTCTATACATGGTTTCACACGAATTTTCTGAGACGGAAAACGTTATTTACATACAATTAAATCAAAAATGCATGACATAAAACCACTAAGCTGAATATAAAATAAATTGTCAATTAGCGAACAGTTCATGACCACGTCACTTCTTTGTTTCTAACTTCACAAACAAATGGTTGGACATAGTTCAAAGTGCCCTATCATGGCTTTTAGCCGAATTCTGACTCTCAACTCCGGTAAGCTTATACAAACAACCAGCGGCCAATGTTATCATAGATAAATGGATAAAATCCTTCACTAGTTTTAGAATTCATTATGTGAGATATGTTTTATTAAAAGTGAACTAATATTAATTGTTCATCGTTTAATATGACTATAGGCATACTGATACCAAGTCATTTTATGTAATTTAGATCGTCATATTATAAAAAAAACTATTTGAGTATGATTTGAATTGAAAGAATCCGTCAATGCTAAGATATTTTACATTCATAAACATTTTATAGATATAGAAAAGTATTGAAAATTTAATATCACCTGAACAGTAATAAAATCACTATAATGCAGTAAATACAGGTCAGTTGGAATATATTTTCCGCTTACACGAGCAAAAGTGTTCTAAATTACGTTAGCCACGTTTGCTTGAATCTCCCAAGTAAAACAGGACTTTCCTCAAGTTTATCACAGCAAATATCAAAGAAAACACTTTAATGTGGTCTGAACGTGCATCGCGTCACGTAAGTAAACGTTACAAAAGGTTGTTAGAAATCTCTGAGGTTGGGCTTAAATATTTTCGTCTCAAATATAAGCAAAAATTTAAAAAATCACATACACAAAATGGATATGTGTCAATGCTTCGAACAAAAGTAATTATAGGCAATATTGAAGATATGTTCGCATTGGTTTTTAGTTAGGTAAGTAAATGATTATGTAAGCATCATTTATATTCTATGCCCTTAGAAAATAAGTGAACTCATTTCTGGTGGACGGCGAAGAGCATTAACAAAGAATTATTTTTTGTAGTAATTATGTCAATTAAGGTGTACCTGAAAGCAGAAACGGTTTAGGAATGTGTTCGTTTCAGTTCGTTCATTTTACTTTTTAGTACAGATGCATATTATACGGTTCGATAGCATAGGATATACGATGTCAAAATGTAATAAATTTCTACGCTGGGTTTTAAAGTCATTCGAGGACTTTGTAACTGAGCACGTAGTAAATTTATATTGCAGTCTGAACACAATCTAAGAAAATTATTGTATGTGAATTAATATGTACCTGTAATATTTAATATATCTTATCGTCATTAGTGTTTATTATAAAACATACAAAATTTGCTTGCGTAGACTCTATTATCGAGTAAAAATAAATGAAATACTAAAAGTTATCATTATTAAAAAAAAAAACATGAATATAAACTTAACACTTTTGGGTGTAATAAAATAGTGAATAAAGAATATAACAAGTAACAGAGGTCGGTAGTCGGTTCACCTACGCAGTACAAAACCTACACAGTTCTTAGAAAAATAAAAATGTAAAACTGAACAATTTTATGGATCTGCATTAAATTTACACAGTCTTCTATATTATTTTGATGACACTATTTGATGAGATTTCTCAGTCATAAAAATAAAGTGACAATAAAGTCAGTGCTTGTACTAAATGTAAATTTTTATTTCATTTTGTAGGTTTGCGTCTACTAATATTATAAACGTAACAAATTTGTGAGGATTCATGTACAACACACAACACACCCAACCCCATAGAAGGCCCGCGTGAAATGGTGGCATGCTACTGTGTTTCGTACCGTGAGTGGAGGAGCTGGAGGATGGTTTCGTTTCCTCAGTCGTTTTCTTTTACTACCATTGTTCATGCGCGGTGTTGATCGCTTATCACTAGGCGAACCACCAGCTCATTTACCCGCTATGAGAAAAAAAAGTCCTTTAGTACTTATAGATATTCCAGGCGATATTATTTTTAATACCTATTTGTATTTCAAGAAATGCTAAGACTTTAATCGCTATAAATTCATTGGGTTTATGTTCGCTTGGATTAGAATAATTACCATTGAAAATTGAAAAAGCTAAAAAAAATCATAAACGCGGGTGCCTAGCCTAAATAAAAATAAAATTTAATTGAAACGACGTATTATACATTATTTTTACTTAATAAAGATCCGAAAAACGTATGACTTATAGATCAATGCAACTATTTCTACTGTTAACTTATTTTTATTAAAAAACGTTTCATAACGAAAACTGTTCTCTCGCTATTCATTTCTCTCTAACAATAACATTCCGATGGGATGAATGATCACGACGGGAGATTTATTATGATTGCATTAAAGCAGTAATTCTTCAATGTACTAAAGCGCCATCTATGTAAAAACACGAACTTAAAATCATTTACAAGCAAATTTTGTTTGCTATTCACATAGTATTAGTAGCTACGAATTTGCACGTTTCTTACCAATACCAATAGATGGAGCTGAAATTTCGTAAAAATATGGATTTTTGTATACATTATACTATAATAGCGGCTCGCCATTATACTATAATCGGTTCAGCATTTATTGCATGAAAGAGCAACAAACACACACACATCTTTACAAACTTTCGCATTTATAATATTAGTAGGACTAGTAGGAGGATTTCTGCAACCAATATAACGCAATACAAATTGTTGAATGACTTTTATCAATGTTGTCCAAACAAAAAACATAATAAAGAAGTAATATTTCTTACTCTGCTTACAGGGAGTGTGTCTTCAAAAGTACTGATCCGCCCATGAACATTCATTCACTAACCGAAGGCCTTACTACCTACAATTTAGAAGTAAAGATATATTTCGATAAACAGACGTTTGACCACAGTCCCACCTCATTAGGTGGTATACCATGATGCGATCTAAAGTTGTAAGTTGTGTTATAATGAATAAACCTAAAATTCCTTCTTAACCTGGTATATGGAGCGGGCAAAATGTTTCTAAATTCGACCGAAAAAACTCTGTCCTACTGCATAACTAGCTTTTATGTTTAAATAATATAAGTTATGATTGAAGCAAACAGAAAAAAAGTGTGAGAAAATGAGGCGTCTCTTAAAGAAAGCATAATTTTTATTAAAATAAACGACTTTGTCATAAAAGTAATTATATTTTCTAATATATAAAATTCTCGTGTCACAGTTTTCGTTGCCATACTCCTCCGAAACGGCTTGACCGATTCCTCTGAAATTTGGTAGGTAAGCATATTGGGTAGGTCTGAGAATCGGCCAACATCTATTTTTTATCCCGATATTCCTACGGGATGCGGACTTACGCGGGTGAAACCGCGGGACGCAGCTAGTCTAATATATAAAATTCTCGTGTCACAGTTTTCGTTGCCATACTCCTCCGAAACGGCTTGACCGATTTTGATGAAATTTTTTGTGCTTATCCGGTATCTATGAGAATCGGCCAACATCTATTTTTCATAGCCCTAAATGATAAGAGTAAGGCAGAACAGCGTTTGCCGGGTGCAGCTAGTCTATATATATAAAATTCTCGTGTCACAGTTTTCGTTGCCGTACTCCTCCGAAACGGCTTGACCGATTCCTCTGAAATTTGGTAAGCATATTGGGTAGGTCTGAGAATCGGCCAACATCTATTTTTTATCCCGATATTCCTACGGGATGCGGACTTACGCGGGTGAAACCGCGGGGCGCAGCTAGTTATATATAAAATTCTCGTGTCACAATTTTAGTTACCGAACTTCTCCGAAACGGCTTGACCGATTCTTATAAAATTTTGTGTGCATATTGGGTATGCTTGAGAATCGCCCAACATCTATTTTTCATACCCCTAAATGATAAGAGTAAAGCAGAAAAGCATTTGCCGGATCAGCTAGTACTTATATAAATTTTTATCTATGTACCATATGTATTGTAGGTTATTTGGTTGTTTAATAAAACCCAATGAAGTGAACACGAGTCGGCTAGTGCATACGTATACATTACGTCATTTGTATCATAATATATTGTTTGCAAATGTTCTTCATATCACCAAAACCAAACCAAAATAAGCGGAATATATCATATATATCAAAAAACATTTGTGAATAAAGTGCTTTTTCAATTGTATGTAATCATTCAGCACAAAATAAATAAATTTCCGAATCATATCAATACAAAATGAAAATAAAACGCAGTTTGTATACGTTTATTATCCATAAACCTTTTACACATGTGTATCTCTTTAAATAATTCCTTTATTAACGCACAACAAATATAATAACATTTATTTATTAAATACATCTAATTGATTAATTTTTTTGATGCTTCCCGTTTCAAAGCTTTTATTTCAAATTATACACTTAGGAAACAAAGAATACGACTATTAATATTATGTAACATTTATAATTATTAAGTACAAGAAGCAATACTTGCTTGTGGATGAGACAGATTATTTCGAAATGTATCCATTACTAAATGTTATATTTGCAATACAGTTTTCGTATTTTAATAAAAATCAAAGATATCCTCCTTTGAATAATCTTCAATATGACAAGTTTTATAATTTTTGAATCAAACAATTTAAGTACATGTAGATCTAAAACAAATATTTAACCAATGATTTATAATACCTCTCTACATAAATAACATAGGTATTTATTTCAATAAAGGACATTTGCTAAATTTTCCACTACGATATGCCAATACACCCCTCATAGAATCACACATACTACGAATTCTTAGAACACTTTCCAATTAACAACTCTCCAACCCTAAAATTTTCCCTACGTAAGGTTAAAATAATATTTAATAAATATATTTCAAACTATGTTCTATGAAATTATTCAAATTCAGTTTCAACTGACATTTGTTGCTTTACATGTTCATTATTTGTTCATTATTTTGGAACTCAGGCATATTATAACATGTCAAATATATCATATATCTATGTAAGTTTTTTAATAGTTGTAAATTCTCAGAATATATACTGGTCTGCGGCTGTCATTATGTTGAGAAAAGCTTCCAACCATTTTCATGGTACAGTACAAATATTCCATTCGTTACAACGTAATTGAATACATAAAAATTGACATACTTTTTTCATCAATAGTCTGTCACACATTATAATCTGTACTTATTTATAAATATAAATAAAGTCATAGAGCCGATCATAATAGAAATATTTTTTTTTAAATAAAGTTATGACATGAACAACAAGTGTGGAAAGGTACAAACATCTATGTTATAATTACATTCTAAAAGCATTGATTGATCAACGTTCTAAACACAAATAGGTAAATATCCTAAAATTAAATATGTATGAAATACGACGATGAACTAATATTACACTTAATCATTACACTAAAATTTATGTGCAGAGATTTAACAGAATTTGATATATATTGTATTGTCTATGTCTTCTACAGATAAGTCTAATAATAGCAATAATAAATGTGCTTTAAAACACATTAAAATACACCCGAACTCGTGAGATGTAAGTTAATTAGCAGTTTAAACGTCATACATAGTTACGTCACATTATATGATAATACGACTGCGATCCAATAAAGCCTATATAACTCCACAGAGCTTTACATAGCACAGGTAACAAGAATACAAACATATTTTAGTACGTAGATATAATACTATACAATTACATTTTTATACACTGAGAACATATTTACACCGTATAATTATTATATGAAACATGAACTAGGGACTTGGAAATGATGAATTGCCCATTTTTTCTTCGTTCAAAATGCAAAAAGTTTTTAGGCAGTATGTCGATAAAATTTAAAAGCAACGAATTAATTTGTAAAGCAAGTAAAATAAAAGAATGCATCGCTTTATAAGTCCATTTAAATGCACACATAGATTATAAATTATTTCTAAAAATATTTTGCGCCTTTAAAAAACATAGTGAGAAAGTAAATGAATTTGACTTTGGTCCGATTTCCACAAGTCTCCTTCACCTATTGCACATGCATATTCATGATTCTTTCTTTGCGCAAAATCAATTCAGTACCTATTCATCATTTAGCCTACAATTATCTCGTTGTAAACCTCAATAATTAACCAATTTAAACTAAATACAATAACATTAAAAGCAATCACTGCGGTTAATATATTTCACAGCTTGCGCAAACTTTGAATACATTGAAAACTTTTAGTTATCATAAAAGATAATATAATAACAACTACAGAAGAGTCAGATCCCTACTCCAGCTCGAAATATATAGAGGCTACTTAACACCTAGGCTAATACATAATTTTCCATTATTGTTTCTCAACCTTTAACAAACTATGTTTTCTCCTTCTCATATTCTTTATGTAAACACGAATCACGTAAAGTACGCAAGATTTAAATTAATTTATTATCAAAGAATGGTTCAATTATGTAGAAATACTCATTACTAGGAACTACGGATAAAAAAGAAACAGTTTTATAAAAATAAACCTTGAAGATACTGGATAAATAAAAATCACTGAAAATTCTGCACTTCTGTGACGTCACACCGGTTTGTTTTAATACGTTCAATTGAATTAGAAATAATACTCTGTCAATTCCAGTATTTTCAAGGCAGGAATAAGTTATTTTTCAATGTAATTAACAATTGCAATTAGGGTTGCTGTTTCCTTGAGGCTGTTCGGTAAGCTTCTGGCCGCGGGCACCGCCAGCTACCATGGCCGGCTCGGAATCTAGACTTTCTGACATCTTATCGCAAATGATATCGACGAGTCGCTCGAATACAGTCTAAAAACAATAATTTTGTTCAATTAGCTATAATATATTTATGATCGTGGCGATGTTTGATTCTTAAAATGGCTCAAATAATAATTTCTTAATATTAAAAAATCTTAGGAATTCTCCATTACGATCATGAACAATTTCCTAATATGACTCACTGATTTTCAACTGTTACAACATTAGCCTGTTCGAAGACTTAACTGCTTGTGTCTTTTTCTTACCTTAACATTAATATTCTCCTTAGCACTGGTCTCATAGAACTGAACGCCCAGCTGTTCCGCAAGCTGCCGACCACGCTCCTGGCTGATCACACGCTCTTCTTCCATATCACATTTGTTACCCACCAGAATCACTTGAGCATTATCCCATGAGTAGGTTTCGATCTGCGTGACCCTGAAAATATTTTGTTTTTGAGAATCTCTTCAAGTAAGTAGAAAATGTAGAAAATAGAGATATTGCAGTTGAATTAGGAAACATGTCGAAATAAAAACAAGCCTGTAAAATCATGCAAAGCAATTATACATACTTATAAAATATTTAATATTATGATTTTTTCATACAATAAGTTTAGTTTGAGACATTCACAAAATAGGAAAGCAAAAATAAATTGAAAGTTCCCATTTCGTATACCCGTACCGTACCGTATCGTACCTATTTTACCGTAATAAATAATAGAATGCTTATATGGAAAGTGTAAAGGAAGAGATAAGGTAAGAACTTTAATCTTTCACTAGCAGGTGAAATTTATTTGGAATAGGCATTAGAAAAACAAATTTTTTGTTAGGTACAGAAGAAGTTGGTCAGATGCTATCGCTCTGTGTGATAGCCAAACGAACTTATACATTGAATCTGTTTTTCTTTTTACCTTCTTGAATAATTTGTTACGAGAGAAATTCAAGATGCATTAATTTGTTTTCATTTTTTTTTACCACTATTTAATATCCCGTTTAGTTACTTTTCACACAGGAAATAAAAACATGGTCTGACTTAAATAGAATTGCTGATAGAAATTAATTTAATCTGTTCGTTGATAAAGTAACAGCTCACAGATGAAGTATAAAACAAGAAAAGGTCTATGAATGCTAGATTCAACAGTCTTCTACCAGCCTCAAAGCTCCACTTACCAGTCTTGAACGCTGTTGAAACTCTCCTCGTTGGTGATGTCATACATGAGGATAAAGCCCATAGCTCCACGGTAGTATGCAGTTGTAATTGTGCGGTAGCGTTCCTGACCCGCCGTGTCCTGCAATATAATTGTCAATAGGGAATTATAATTTCAATTTTTCCCATAAATAAATGTGATGCATCAACAATATGTAGGTAAAAAGTATTTTGCATTTACAAAGAGACGAAAATAAACTTGTACTATGGCTGTATGAAAAAATCGCATTTAAAATCGCTTAAAAGTCTTTAATTACTAAATATGTATAATGCTCGCGTAAAATCAAATATGAAAAAACTATGTACCTACTATGGCTTTTCATAATTAATCTTTGATGTGTTAAAAATAGGTAATTACGATCAATTCTCCCATTTTATTAATATGTTATTTTACTTCATATTTAGGGAAATATTACTGGAGGAATGTGATCAACTTTAGTGGCATCGATTGTATTATTAAGCGATTCAAACGAAAATAAGGACGGCTTTGAGCATTCTATGGAATTTATAAATAAAATAGGTATGATTAATATGTATAGTATCTACACCATGCCAATTCAAATCGACTTCAAACCAACAAATAGACTAAATTGTAAATATAATTAAACTTTTGTTTCGTAGACATTCTAAAAATGTGTAGAGCTATCAAATAATTAAAACGGTGAATAGCTAAGTTAGTTACTGAGAGCACCTAAACATAACAACACAAACTAGGCTAACGCACCCATATCTGTAGTTTTACACGTTTGTCGTGGCGGAAGACAGTTTTAACCTTGAAGTCAATGCCTACAGTAGACACAAACGCTGAGGTGAAAGAGTCATCCGCGTAGCGAAATAAAAAACTGAAAAAGAATACGTTTTTTAATGTTTCGCCTAACATCATAGGTATTTAATAGAATGTAATTTTATGTTTGTGAATAGAACTTGGCTAGTTACAATATCATTGAACTACTAACAGCAAGTTAAAGGACGCAAATATTCGTTATTTTCTTTAGAATTACATACGTAGAGACTAGTGGAAGTTATATTCAAATACAATATTTTATCAAAGTATGTGAAACTTTAAAATTTAATTTTATAGTCATAAAGATATTATAAAATATATTAAATACCTTGTTTTTCCAACGGAACTATTTCCAATGATGAGCAACTTGAACATGTAGTCGAAGTTCTGGTCTGCCGCCTCCTTCGGCCATTTAGGGTCGCCACCTCCAGCCATCTACGGGATTAATACTCTATTAGAATAATGTCACTTCTAACTTAATTGTAGAAACTAGATCATTTTCAAACACTGATTAACAGTTGGCTCTGTCGTGTCTATGTATTACTGGAAATTCATTATCATCAAGCACGACAACCGCTGTGTTCAAAACAGAATGGAAATGACACGATCATTTAGAGCCTTATATCGTTGTAATACAGATCATTTTTTGAGTATGTTATGCTTTCAACAAATATATATGCGTGCAAGAGATAAAGAGCATTTTGTTTTGTACCAGTTGGGTATTGTAATAGCTAAATCTAAATATTGCCCGATAACAAAATGTTTTGTCATATCCCTCAATATCATTATCGTTCATAACATTTTTGAGGTCGAAACAAATTCTGCAGATATTACAAGAATTCTTTCCCTTGTACCATAGTCGCTATCTAATATTTATGGAAAGTAGTTTAACTTCCCTTTTTCCTTCTATTATTATACGGTATATACAGTAAACGCAGTGTTTATTTCGGATTGTAAAACGTGGGTTGGAATTCAAAGTAGGTAGTTTTTAGTATTCTTATTTTCGGAAATATGGACAAGTTTTTTATCATTCATAAAAAGACATTATATTTGTTATATGTGTCTTGTCTAATTGTTCTAATGGGTGAATTATTCGTGGGATAATAAAGTCAATTTACGAAAAAAAGAAAAGAAAATATTATCACAGTTGATTCAATTTTCAGTTTCAGTAAATACCCCAGAGAGTGTGACCCATTTACTGTTCCTTGATTCATAAAAAATACCCAAGAATCATCCAAGCATCGCAGGTATATCAGGGATAGTGCATAGTGTGCTTATATTAATTAAGGTATATTTGTGTTATGCATATGAATGAATATAATATCATATCATATGAATTTTAACATAAAACAGGATTGAAACGCGCCACGGTGGCGAATCATCTCCACAAATTTGAATGTGCCAGCTTCTATCTGATAAATATTTTATTCGTTGCGCAAATGTTATCATGATTTGACCTACTTTTATCTGATACCCAACCCCTTTTATCAGTGTGTCATAGACATTCGAATGCCCTTTTTAATGTGAGCAAAAGTTTAATTTATCTTTGTTCCTTATAAAATTGTAACAGATGTTTATCTAAAACTTAAGTGCGCCTGTGCAATCAAACTAAGCAATAAGATGAAGGTTATGCGTAGGCGGATAGATTTTGAGCTTCCTGAATTTCTATGGAATTGGATATTCAATGTATTATGTAACACCCTAAGCAATATTTTTCAATTTACTGTTGACCGCTGGATTAATAATAAATATTGAACTATATCATAGGTACTTATTTTCAAAACTTATTCTATCTGTAGAATGCTATAGACAGAATTTTTAAAAGTGCCAATATTCCACACAAACTTACCTTTTAAATGTTCCCACTGGAGTACGAAGTAAATCAGCAATGTATAAGCCTTATAGTGATGCCTCAGTAGCCGTATTTGCTCTATCCTTTTTGCTTTCACGTAATGAAAGCAAATACTAACTGTTATAGATTATTTTTATTTAACAGGAGCTCATATATATATGTACTAAGTAGTAAAGCTTTAGGGATATAACAAACACAATATCAAACAGTACCACTAAGCAGACTTGAGCGTGTAAAATCGATAATTTTCAAATTTTATTTCGTAACTCACTTGAGGACACCGTTACGTCCACACGCTGACTTTAATATTGAATGGAATTTAGAAACGAAGAAACTCTTTACCTAATTAATTGTTTAATTTTGGTGAACCCTTCACAAAATTAGTTGCACGAAACAGCTGTTACCTACGTCCTGCTTACTTCTTACTGTGCCATGGGAGTGGGATAGAATTTCAATATGGCGGAAATGCGCGCGCACGCTTTTCTTATCGTAAAATTTTCATACAAGCATTTTTACCACTAGCTACTGGATTTTACTTTGTAATCCGGTGTAGAAACGAATGTACTCTATTCTTTTTGGTTTCTCTTTTGTTTCACTGTTAGTCCAATGAAAATTCTATTTGTTTTAAGTAGCTTTTCTTTTCTAAATACATAACATAGATTTAAACGCGATGGGTAAACGTGTACCCTTAAAATTCCATATAATTATTGTTCATATGATTAAATATAAAACGCTTTTTATTTTTTTTTTTAACAGAGACTTTGTTAAATCCGAAGTATATTATAATTAGAAGCATATTGTAATAAGAATTATATTGCAAAACATGAATCTAAATGTAAGACAGGTAGCTATATTGTGAAGGGGACATACCTAAGCTTTGACCTCATCTTGACCTATTTTTAACGGACCTCCTACAATTACTTTATATATTTGTAAAAAACTCGCAATACAAATGAGCGTGGTTGAGTTATATTTTTCTTTTGATTTCATATCTTTTACATTTCATAGTACTAAATCTTAAAAAGTTAGATTACTTTATAAAGAACAGTAAAATGAATAGTAATGATAAGTGTACGTTATTATGATATGTAGGTTCATTTAATATAATATAATGATTTAGGATGGACAAAAGTGTTTAATATATCTACGTATTGAATTTTCAAATATTCATGTTTTTTTTAATGTGACAGGAAGGTTCTAGAAGAATACAATAGAGATTATGTTAAGAAAAACAAAATTTCCCATATATTGACCGTTGTTCCCATAAACACGAAAGGATCAGGGAATATTTGAGAAAACTTCTAATAATTTACCTTGTTACTGTACCTACTGAGTACCTATTGTATTAATTTTGTTTTGCTTCATTATAAACGACAATTAACATAATAATTATGGAAAAGTGACAGTGTTAAAAACAGCTTTATTTTCATAAACACAAACAAAACATTACTAATATTTATTTGATTTCGCCAGAGCCATCTTTGCTAAACATAGAATTTCGTAGCAAAGGGACTGACGTTGTGTTGTATTTACCACTGATTGAATATAGATGGCGCTTTTATAAACCACGTCGTAAACCGATGAATTTTTGAGTCTTATGAAGAAAGCTGAAGATAATTAACATCTCTCTTTTATGTCATATATGAGTTTGTTTTTTCACTTTCTATTTAATTGCATGGTTTTATTGAGAAGCGTTAAATGATTGCGTTATTTTTGAATTAATGATCTCACTTTACTGTTTTAGTCTTTGTTTTTTAGACAAGAAGCAGAAACAGACTTATAATAATTTCTGAAGGTATACTCTGTTTCTCTCCACGACTTGGTTGTGAAACTTATTAACTTAATCAAATGAAAGCAGTACAAAAAGCAGTTCGGTAAGTAGAGCCTCTACGAAGTCAAATTTAAATTGCTATTAGAAAATCTTTTAAGCTAGCTACTAGGAATAAATTAAATATGTATAACAATAAATAAGATAGAGAAGAATAAATAAACTTTTGAGTTTTAACGTTTAGCTGACTGAGATCGAATTTCTTCGTGCAAAATTAATAAACCTTAAATGACTCAGTCGACAAGGCGTAAGATTAAATTTAAGAAAAAAGTTGATAAAGATAATAAGCTTCAAATAAACAAGATGTTATATAAATATTAATGGGGATTTAATTTACATATTCACAAACGCATCTAAATTTTTAATATGTTATAAGGGAAAACCATATTAATCAACTTAGAGTAAGTAATATAATTGACATTTTTTTTGTTACGCCTTCTATTACAAATTAATTTTACGTCAATATTTATTTGCAGGTATTGTAACAATACGGTTGTAAGGCAAAAAGGGACAATATCAAACAATTTTTACTTGATACAGGAGTCTAAAAAATATAGTAATGGCCAACTACGGAACAGGTGCTCAACACGCGTAGAACAAATGCATTTTTTATTCAATAAATTCTACAATCCCGTGGGGCGACAGACAATATAACATATATGTTAGAAACAATGTGCACAACCTACCGCACCATATTCACAATGTTTTTTCTATGTCTAAATCATTACAAATGTAACAAATCAACTTTCGTTGAAGCTTTCAGCAATACCCAAATAAATTGTCATAATACGCATAGAGTATCTACGTACTGACGTAAACACAAACTTATAAGAAGCGTTTACGTCTGAAGTGGCGCAAGATATTAACAAAGTTATGATGTCGTGAACATTTATACGCCCAAACTTATTATAAGATTCGAGTTGTTGAAATGTTTTTTATAGCATTTCATATGTTTAATTTGAAATCAAAGTTATTATTAGTTTGAATCCTCACATTTTCCCTATTTATTTTGTAGGGATTACTTATTTAAACGACAATTTAGCCATCTTATTAGTTTTAGACTCCGACACATTTTTATCAAGGTCTAAATATTACGCCAAAACAAAACAACCTTACATACAAAAACAAAACATAACTGCAACATAATAAAAATAAATAAATTTCAGTTTTCTTCAATGTGCAAAAAAAGTATTAAGCATAGGTAACCAACGAGATATCGACGATCAACTTGTTGCACTACTATTTCATTGAAATACATGAAAAATGCATTGTCTAAAGGCTGCATACGATACGTATTTATCGTGTCATTAAGTCATAGTCCGTTATTAACGTATTCTTATACAAGACAAAAAAAAACCGTATAGAAAGTTTTCATTGTACATGTTCTATGTGCCTACTGCAAAGCATTGAGATAAATTGTTCACAATTCGTAAATAGGATATCCGTGAATATTAAATAGCACCAACGACCTTTACATGTCATGTTTTCAGCAGTGATCGTGAACGCGTGAACATGTCGCAAAGACAGGAATAGACACCGTCGACATTTTGAAAACGTCACATCGCGTCATGTGATGCGTTGGAGACAATCTTAGACTGCGAGACCAGAGAGCGTTAGGTGCGCCATTCATCAAGATCTGCCACTCTGACGCTTCCAGAATCCAGGCCAGATTACCAAGGATTAATTTCATGACCATTACTTTATAACCGTTATATAATGTCAATTTTTCATACATAAATATTAATATAAAAATATTAGGCCAAACCATAGCTTGACTAGTTTTATAACATTATGCGAATTATTAGACACATTTTTGTTAATCTATCTTAAAGTGAGTCTAAGTTTTGGTTATCGTAGCCCATGGAAAATTTTTGCTACCTTAAATGTGCATATATGCTCTTTAAGTCACCATAGATAACATAATATCATACTAGATATAACATTGGACTTAAATCAATTTATTTTACTTTCGATTAAGTTATCTAAAGCAATTAGCATGTTAGTCTAAGATTGAAACAGATTTTTCTTTTCTATGAAGATATATTTTAAATTTCTCATTCACTGTATGTGACAGCACAATATATGCATATAAAATCACATTCATAAAACTCAGGAAACTTGTAAAACCGAGGACATATGATCATTAATTTTTACGGCTATCTCGACATAATCGTAAAACGTTCAATTTGAAATGTAAAACAGGATTTAGTAGCTAATCAACATTCTATATTATAATCATGTTGTACATCCAAATTCTATAATATTATCATACTCTTATGTTTAACACTGAACGTCTTAGCTTATCTAATATTATTGGCCCACAAAGATTGGCCTAGCTTTAGAGATTTCCATAACTCAATGAAAACCAAAAAATTATGTATCAAACTCCCACAATTTATACTTGATGAATAAATTGAACTCTTAAGTTACAGCGAGCAGGTGAGCTGGTGGTTTATCTGTCTACTACTATACTACCCCCATAGAATCACCACCGCCCATGAACATTCACAGAACTGCCCGCTTTATGAGGTAAGGGATAAGGAAAGAATTGACGAGTGGAAAGAAGGTATGATCTGGGAAGGATGAGGAAAAGGAAACGAACCTCCGGCTGTCCTACTCGCCACAGGAAACACAGTAGCATGCTACTATTTCACGCCGGCGTTCTATGGGGGTGTGGTACTTCACCGGTGCGAGCTGGCCCAATTCGTGCCGAAGCGTGACTCGTCTCCCACATTAAAATTATATTGTAGCAACATAACAGTTATATAAAACTCTCACTAACAATAACGTCTCACTGTGTAAATATATTATGCGAAAACTATTGGCAAAAAGCTTCAAAGTGGGACAATGCCAACAACAACCACATATTTAAATCGCAGGAAATTCTTTCGAATTGTTTTTAATACATACTTCACCTATTTAATTAGGCTTTTAATAGATAGTGAGCTATTTGCTCCTACAAAGCGCAGGTATTGAAGTTATACGGGACGTAAGTTTGCGAGTAAACCGAGGTGTGCATTGAAGCGAGGGTTGGCAATGGCGGGAATCAGTCCTACGTCGTACGTCGACTAGTGCGCTCGGCCTGTGCGCCTTCCAAAGTCGCGCACCCCACGGACTACGATCGACCAAACGAACATAAAGCTTTTTAACCTCTCTACCGAACTTAAATCCCCGTTAATTAGCGAACGAAACGTGTGAGCTTTGTTCCAAGACATGACAGTTAGCCTCAATTTTACCCGATTTCTTAAAATGACATTCGATGTTCAGTGGAGTCCCCACTAGTTTAGAACCCTTTATCACTATGATTCTTAGAGCTAAATTATACCAAAACCTTCTTATACACAAGAAACGACTGAAACTTTCTACTCGCTGCGTTTAAAAGTTTACAAGCGTTTGTTATAAGAGTTTATACTTTTACACCTGACTTTTGGATTTTTCTTTAACCCTTCTAATAAAACTTTCGACACAGTGTAAGTGCGACCAAGCTTATGAATACGAATAGTTACTAGTGTAAAGTGCATAAATAAGAGTACGTTGTTTCGTTATAAATAAGTGTGGTTACCCCCTAGTTTAAACATTATTTATTATTGACCTAGTGAGTATGTAGTGTTCTAGTGTAAACGATACTTGGTGACCTTCTAACCCTTGTTGAAACAAATTGGTAAGAATTTGTTTTATATATTTTTTAATATCAATTTATTCATTTTTCAAATGTTATTATTTTATATTATATTACTACAACAGAAGACAATTTACATTAAGACATCAAAGAGCAAAGGTATAGAGAATATATATATATAATAGGTAGAGTAATATCTTTATGATATATAATTAATGTCCTCATAGTATTCAAAATGTACATGTATGTACGAACATTTTCTAATTTAGTCGTTAATCGAGCGTGTTAATTTAATGAGAACTTTCAATGTAATTTATTATTAATTGTTGGGTGGCAACGGGCGGCAAACTACAAACCAGGCAACATTCGCTTTGTCGTGACCATTACGTACACTATTTTCATTAATTATTTATTTACTTAACATAATTTTATATACAACCAACATAACATTGTTGGAATTGATTCTTTCCTCATTCTTTTCTTATGCTGTATACACAGTTATAATTGATATAATCTATATTATAATATATGGACATGTTTTTCACGTTAGAAGCGATTTTTTAATCTTTATTAATCAAGCATAGGCATTGCAAGCAAAGCTACAGACGATAAGTTATAAATTATTGTTAAATTAATTGCAGCAAATCATACAAATCAAACAAAATGAACAATTAAAATATATATAATTAACGTACAAGCGAATAAACAAGCATAATCATAAGCAATATTAGTATAAAACTATGCACAAGCTAGCAATACTGAAGCGTACCTGAACAGATTTATAAACTTTATACAGAAGGAGTTATATTTCAAGACAAAGCAAGGTTCTAAATTTACATCATAAAGATAGTCTGTAGACTCGTTTTCAAACTTGAGTCTTAAGACTTGCATGAAAAATAAGATATTTTAAATCGATCATTTATAATTTCAATTGTGAAGGTTAACATTAAAAAAGAGTAACAATAACATTGTTAATTAAGCAACATAATTATTATATACTACTACTACTATATTATATTATTAAATAAATCAACTTAAACAATAATAAACAGTAAATCATGATTATCTTTAAAACAAAGCATGATGAAGATAACTAATGGGGAATCTTAATCTGAGTAGGTTAGTCTTTTAATAATAATATATTAATTACAATACTTGGTATAAAGCGATTTTTACTCTTGTCTTTATACGTACGGCTTAAACATTTCAAATTTCTTTTTTGACAAACCAAGTAAGTGCTTAACTAATGTATTTATCACATTCACTGTCTGAATTAACGTGTGTTTCTATACTTCTTTAAAATTTTCGCATTTAAAATACAGCTAAGAAACATTTTAATTCAATATCTTTTACTCTAGTACTTTTTATTCTTGAAACATGTTTCTTAATGTAGCCACTTTTAGATTTTAGAAGCGATATAGAATAGCTATAGCAGTGAAGAAAAGTTAAATAAGAACAAAAGTCTCTTTAAGCGTAGCACAATGCGATCCAATTATACTCATTCCTACTAATAACGCATTCGTTCTCAGGCCTATTATTTTTTGTATGATAAACTGCATGTTTAACGAAAATTTTAATGTAAATGTACCGATTCAAATATGTTTAATCATCAAAGCCTATGCATAAATTATGATATGAAAATAACGCTCACAACAGCCCATTATATATTTGCAAATGAAAGTCTGTATTTTAGCTGAATACTTTTCTAGTGAGAATTCTTCATTTACATTTGGAAAATTACTGTCCCAAATAGCGAAATAATGTCAAACTATTACCTTCCTTAAACCTAAAAAAGAAATCCAAGTGAACTTTATATTCACATGAGTGTGCAAGATATAAAGGTAGGTGGGGCAAAATGCATACTATATTATTAGCAATATTTTGAATGAATACAGAGCTATTATTATATTGTCACCAAGTAGCTGTCATGGGCGCTATAGCAGAACGATCACATTATATTCGGTCTGTGCCAAGTCCAATGACATCGTGGATATTTTTAAATCCATTCTACAATGCCAAATAGCGCACTATATCCCAAATAATATTCCTGATGAGTATCAGTCATAATATTATTTTTGCGAAATAGTAGAAAAGAGTATGCGTCTAGGTGTTGCCATTATTCTAATCTCTGATTTATTGTAATTATCATACCTGCATTGTAGATAGTAATATCGCAAGTTTTAAACATGTATCTGATAAGTGTTAATTAATTATCATTATTAAAGATGCTAAAGATGTTTAGACTTAAACTATTAATAGAAAACGATATTCTCCAATTTGCCTCGTATCACGAAGAGATAATCTGTGACGGAGACAGAGAGACGAATTGGCATTTGTTAGTCACTCGATTACTGTGTACTGGACATAAACCAATAGGAAGGCAGTCTCTATGAAATGAAAACGTAGGTATTCACCTCTTGTAGACGTAAACTATTCTAGTAGCTATTAGAATTACTGTATACCCGATACATTACAATACTGTTTCTCATTTTCGTGGGATATTTGAAGAATTATCTGAAGGTGCACAAAATTTTGATAAAGAAAAAGAAAAAAAAAAGTGCCTATAAGCTGTTAACATTTGTAATGAATAAATTATTTTGGAAAAGTCATTCTCTGGAGTGTGAAAAGCATCACGTTCTTTTGAAATCGCACAATGAATATATATTTAAAGGTAAGCAAGCATTTTATCGCAGCAGCGCATGCACGTATACAAATAAACAGTCTGCTGAATGCTATTGACATGTAAATTGAAGTAAAATAAAAACATCCCGAAACTGATGTGTTAATACCAGTTAGTACGCAATAAATTGAAACAGTCAAATGTGCGAAACGTCATCCGGTCATTAAATGAAAGAGATAATTTGCTTAACTCCAGACGTGTAGACGCCGGACGTGGAATGATATTTGTTGAATATTGTAATGGGCTTAGATGACATATGATTTCATTCGCTTTCTGGCTACCGATCACGTCAAATTTATTTGTTTTAATAAAGTACGCAAATAATCAATAGCACATAAATAAATGAAGAAAAACTGAATTTAATAGGCGTCAGCAAGGACTAGGTTTGCAAGATATTTTGATAATGTAGATGCAAAAATGTTTGTCTCCTTTGCACCAAATATGTAAGTCTAATTATTCCTATGCGAAAATCAATTCAATATATAAAAATTGACCAGGTACCTATTTATCTTATCTTATCTTATACCTTTAAACGAGCAATTCTTGTATATATATATATATATATAATTGGAATCTCGGAATCGGCTCCAACGATTTTCATGAAATTTAGTATATAGGGGGTTTCGGGGGCGATAAATCGATCTAGCTAGGAATTTTTTTTAGAAAATGTCATATTCGTGTTTTATTCGTGTTTTTTTTCCCTGACATCTATTGGTGAATAATAAAACTATTTTGCTTCGTAGATAGCTGGACAACTGAAATAACACATAGGCACTTTTTATACCGATATTCCTACGGGATACGGACTTACGCGGTTTCAACCGCGGGTCACAGCTAGTAATTTATAAAGCTACCACCTTCCAAACTATTCTCTCATTAAATAACTAATTAAGTTGAAATTGAATCACATCGTAACATCAATGAATTATGTCATATTTTTATAAATTTATAAATTGTAAAATTAGTAACTTAAATAAAGTTTGGAAAAATCTATTGCTTGATAAATAATAGTTTCTATATATAAATATATAGTAGCTTATTATTTTTTAGTTTCATTCGTTATTATATGTTGGATATATTTTATTAAGATATATTATATACTTTCATGGGCTTAATTTGAGTTAGATTAGGTTTCGCGACCACAAAATGCGGGCACGATGCACGATGCGGGCGAGTGAATTGTTAGAGGTTCAATAACAGACGAGTGAAAGAAATAAATAGATTTTTCAATTTATTCAGATTATTACCATTGCTTAAAGTAGTGAGGAAACCTTCATGTCCTCAAAAGTTCGACGACATGTGACATTTGACAACCCGCACTTGGCCAGCATGGATTATGGCCTGACCCATTTAAGAATGGGAACAAAATATCGTTGATGATTATTATGTCATTTGTTTAGTTTTTTTTAACATTGAAATGAATAAAATAGAAAAAAAATAGAATTTTTTGCAGCAGGCCTTTTTAAAATGCGCACAAGTATAATAAATATCAAATTCACACCCCGGGGCTATAAATATTAAATGGAACCCGGATAACACACAAGAAAACTAGGTGTTAACTTCATGTAACAAAGATATATTATTTAGTAAATGATGCATTGGCTTACATAACGTATATTGATGAACTTGCAAAATAATCCCTATATTGTAATTTCACTGAGAGTAGGCGTATCTAATCTGGAACGGTTTCGATCGATACATGCGGATGTAATTGGATGCCAAACTTGGATGGCTATTGTTGAGCTAACAAACTAAAAATCTGCATAGCAATACTGTGGTGTAGAATGACTGCACAGGGCTGTTATTCATTCGGTAGTAGTTGTTAAATATATAAACTATAAAGCAAGGATTGAAATCTCATGACTGTACATGGGTTTGACAGTATTTTTATAACGACTAAGTGGTTCAGCCTGTGTTATACGAAGTCATTTTTATAATTCGTATATGTCATTTTCTGAGACCGAACTATCAAGTAGTCGATCACTGTAATAATTTAGTATATTTAATTGTATGTACCTACCCAAATCTCCTTACAGAAGGCAAAGCTATACACAAGCCCAACCTCTAATTAACAAATGTTTATAGACGGTAGTTATCGCTTACCATCAAGCGAAAACACACAAGAAATACACTCATTATTTTTGTTAAATTGTAATAAAAATATACTCATCCGTTCTTTCATTATTTGTTATTGAGAAGAAATAAAAACGTTATCTATGTCTGCTATCCGCAAATCAATGCAATGTTGATTTAGAAACTTTTGCTTAGGCTAGTATGAGGTTACTGGGTGTAGTTATTCAAAGTTATGGCTCGCATAAAATATGTCACGTTTATTTGTCATGTTTTTAGATTTTCTTGTGTTATACCCACAATAAAATATTATATATTTTCTTTGCAAAGCCGAATATGTGCGCGTGAAAGCGTGAGGCAAAGCCTATTATAATATATGCATATTATAATATAATTGGAGTTAATCTTGTTACATTTGAGCAGTCAGACGTCACTAATTATAACTTCTGTTAAGGTTTCTAACTAAATTAGTGAACGTTAAATAAAATGAACCTGAAAATTACTTATGGATTTAAATTGTTTTTCTTTGCTCTACATTCAGCTGTTTTCACACTCAATTATGAAAAAAACCTTTGTGTAAAATTAAATAAATAAAAAAATATTTTATAAATTCAGTTATTCGATTTTTAGCTAATAAATTTTCATAGCGTGAAGTCTTAATTTATTCTCCCGGATGTTATTTAATAATGACTATTCAGCAAGAATTTACATTCAGTTAACAGTTTGATGTTTTTGTACATTAGAAATCCATAAGTACATGATTGGATTAGTGATTTACTCTCAAAATGTTATCCTTATTTCTTTAACATTAATTTCACGAATGCCAGAGGGCAAATTATTCAGTCTGGCTTTTTTCGCTTGCTCTACTTATGAATATAATTCAATTATATGAAAATACAGTAAAACATTTTGGACCATGAAGATAGCATTTAAATATCAATAAAAAATTATAATGTTCTGAAATAGAACAATTAATAGTACCTATTATTTTGCCTGTTTTTTAGTTTTACTGTCATTTCAACACTTCGAGATATTGATAAAGGAGTTGTTATTTACATTTCAAGTGAAACTGAACACTATGAATAGCTACAATTATAAAGCACAATCAACAGAAATTTTATTTCTAT